>NC_086444.1:960108505-960258505 GCF_028390025.1 Pseudophryne corroboree | reverse complement strand
AGCAAAGGTCTTATAAAACTCGGAGGTTAACCCATCCGGTCCTGGGGCTTTCTTCATAGACAAAGAGTCTATGGCCATCCTGACCTCTTCCACCGTTATCTCACTCCCCAAGGAATCAAGAACACTGCCATGGCTCTCAAGCCCCGGAGTCTCCCTCAGAAACCGCTCCATCCTCTCTCTGATGAGTGGCTTCTCAGACAGAAGGTCAGAGTAGAAGGATCGCACAACTCCCAGAATGCCTTCCTTATCCTCACGAAGGACACCCCGGTCATCACGCAACCCCCTCACCTCCTTACAGTTAACCGAGTTCCTGCAGCTCTGGTAGGGATCAGGCGAGTGGTATTTACCATAATCCCTCTCCAGAACCAAGGAAGCATACCGGTCATACTGGTACTCCTTCATCCGAGCTTTCACCCGGGAGATTTCCCCACCATCTCCCTGCTCAGAAATCAAGAGATCAAGTTTCTTCCTCAAGGCATGATAGATATTCTGCCTTACCAAGTTCTTTTTGGCTACAAGGTTGCGAAATAACTTGCGAGTTCTCTTTTTACATACTTCCCACCACTCAGACCTACTCCATCCAGCCTCCAACAGTGACTCCTGAGATTCAAAGAAGTCTCTGAAGGACTGTCTGATCTCTTCCTCCCTCAGGAGCTCAGAGTTCAAACGCCACAGGCCCCGCCCTTTCTGAGGGGATTCTGAGGCATTCAAGGATGCAAAGAGGCAAACGTGATCAGAGAATTCTACTGGCTTCAACTCAGGAGCCGAAGTTTTCGAATTCTCCTTAACAAAAAACCTATCTATCCTACTCCTACATCTACCTCTAAAAAAGGTGAAACCCGTGAGGTCTGGGGAGTGGCGAATATGCACATCCACCAGGCCTGCCTGTCTAACCATGCTATCTAAAAAAAGGGAATCATAGCCCAGGGTAGTCTTTGAACCCCCCCTGTCTTTTGGCCTAAGGACAGTGTTAAAATCACCACCAAAAACCACCTGCCGGGCCGAAAAAAGATATGGCTTTATCTCCCTGAAGAGACACTTCCTGTCCCACTTAGTTTGGGGACCATAAATATTTATAAGCCTCAGGTCATGCCCCTTCAGATTGACATCCAAAATCATACACCTGCCTACCTGTAATTCAATGACCCGCTGGATGTTTACCATGCCGGTAAAAAGAACCGCCAACCCACCGTACGGCTCGGCCGCAAGAGACCAATAGGAGGGACCGCGTCTCCACTCAGCTTTCGCCTTGTGAAGATCGGCAAGTCGACCTACCCTAGTCTCTTGCAAAAATAAAAAATCAACCACAAGCGTGTTGAAAAAAATAAAGGCCATGTGACGAGCACGTTCTGACAGAATAGAAGCCACGTTAATAGTGGCAAATCTTATGGGCTGGGGAGCCATCCTTCAGGGCTGTAGAAGTAGGACTCAGCTCACTTCTTCTTTACTTGTTTTTGGGACTCTTCATCTGATGACCCCCACCTCTTCATGCTCACCCCAGCCGGCAGAGAGTCACCTTCCAAGAATACTTCCTCATCCGAGGAAGAGCCCTCATCAGGCACAGGGGAGGAAGGAACCATAGCAATATTACCATCTTCAAGAGATATATCAACCACCCCACTGGGGCAACCATTAGAAGCACCCAAACCCCCCTCAGAACCTAAAGGGTCTGGAGCACCAGAGGTGGGAAGAACCTCCAACACTGTAGGAGCTACAGAAAGAGGCTGACAAGGATCTCCCATTCCAGTCCCCTGCACAACAGCAGGTACAGAACCAGGGTTAGGAAGGGGAGGCCCCCACCTCCTTATGGGTCAAATTCTGCACCGCAGGAGCTAACTCCTCTACTGTCATCACAGTTTGACTAACCTTCCCCTCAACCAAGAAATCCTCCAACTTGCTAGAAGCCACCCCTGCTACTTTCCTCCTCTTTCCCTTATCCTTGTTCTTACCCTTACCACCTCCTGACCCCGAAGCCACCTGGTAGGGGGACGTAGCATGAGATGAAACCTTCCTCCGCCTCATTACTCTGGTCTGCAATACTAAATCCCCATTATCAGTCCTAACAATCTCCCCTTCTTCGTCCTCCTCCTCACTTAAGAATGCCCCAAACCGGTTTGACAAAATAAGATCATCACCATCCCTTTTACCCCTACCTCTTCCTCCTCTCCTGGACCCAACAACCAACCTAAAAGGCTCAACCTCAGCTTTCCCACCACCTCCGAAAGAACTTCCCCCAGCAACCTCACTCGAGACACTCAAAACAGAAGATGTTGCTACCACCTGGGCAGCTGCCAGAGGCAACACAGGTGCCTGGCGATCATCTTCCTCTACCCTCTGTGCTACCGCCCCCATCTCTTCATCTAACATGGAATTATGGAAAGCCATTCCACATCTACTAAAAGTATGCCCCTCCACTCCACATAAATTACAGACAATTTTCCCACAGTCACCAGCTAAATGGCCAAGCGCATTACATCTGGAACATTTCAATACAGGGCAGTCACGACTTAAATGTCTGAAATCCCCACAGCGGTGACACATTCTGGGTTGACCTGGGTAGAAACATTGTATACGGTCACGCCCAATGTATGCCGCTGAGGGGATGTGCACCCCATTTCTAAGACGGACCTTCCCTTCCCATGCACCCCCCCATACATCCATTTCACCTGGGGCTTTAGACAATGGGGTGACCATGGACTCCGTAAACCGTGACAACCAATAGGCCAGGTCCACACTACTGACAGACTCGTTTCTTACAAGAATGGTGACCTTCACAACCTCCTTCCTTGTAATAGCGAATGCCTTGTAGTTTACCCATGGCTCTAAGTTCTTTACAGCCCCCCACATACTCCAAAAAACCTGCAGGCCATTGTACACCTCAAAACTTAAGTCAAAATCGGGAGACCCCACAGGATGGATGCAGGCAAAGAGGTCACTAGGCTTAAACCCCATGCTAAACACCGCCTTCAAAAACTCCGACCTTGAAGGGGGCGATCCCTCACCCACCCACTTTAACTGGACCGCGTTACGGCGCTTAGCCATTTGGCCACCACTATTAGGGAGCCCACCCCAACCCAAATTACTAACAGGAGGCCTATCCGACACTACCTTAGCATAGGAAGCATTCTCAGGGACAACCACAGCGGGCTGAGCCACATTTTGCCCAGTGGTCAACAGAGGGGACTTCTTGGTATTCAATTCAGATGCAACAGGTGGAGGCATAGCTGGAACCTGGCCAGACCTATCCAAACCACCAGTATCACTACCCATATCCGCACCCCCCACAGGGCTAATACTAGCACTATTTTTCTTCTCCAAAAGGGAAAGTGCACCCCAAGCTCTGACTGGGACTTCCAAATCCCCAAAAATGGTCTCTACCAAATGCCTCTTGGGAACACTTAGATCTGATTTGTCAAGCGCCGGCATACCCTGCGCAGACTTAGATAAATCAATCTTAGGCAATAGCACAACAGCATTTCTTTTAAGCACAGCCTTACTTATACCCGGGTCTGCTTCATCGGCAATGCCCTTAGAGGAGGCACCTGGTAACGCCTCAGCATCATGCCCAGGCCCAATGCTATATGCAGGCTCAATGTCCCCAAATGTCTTTGTCACAACTGGCATAGTAACCTCCATTCTCTCCTCTGCAGCAGGGATCTGTAATGCACATGACTCATCACCCTCCAGCTTCCTAATGGCTGAGTATGTCGGATCCTCTCCCTCTACTTCTGATGCAGGGCGCTGAGCTTCACAATTCGGAGGCAATTCTGCACTTAAAGCACTTTGGGACTGTAAGGCAACATTGAGCTTCTCACTGACACTTTTCAACTTCTCCTCCAACTCCATTACCTCTGCAGTAAAAATAGCACGGTCCCTGCTAAAAGCACTATTGCGCTTTTTTTTCTTAATTGTAATCCATTTCTTTATCCTCTGGACCTCTTTCTCCAAGTCTGCAATGCACACAGGCACTACAGGGGGACCTGAAGACTCCTCCTCAGCAGTTTGGGGTGCTGCAACTTCTCCCATAATACAAGAAACATCCACAGAGTCAGATATTAATGATGCAGACATCTTATCCTCATCATGGGGAGGTTTCACTCCAACAGTCTCAGCAGACACCCCTGCAACAGTACCTTGTGAAAGGCACTGATCCATTGCACCCACATCCATGTCATCTGACAGTGTACTAACCAGTGTTTGGTGCACCAGCCCCTGGCAAACAGCATCATTCTCAATCACTGTACCTACAATATTGGCTTCCCCCACAGCAGCCATCCTGGATTCCAACATCAGCATTCCCTGTGTGTGCACCTCTTCCACTGCTGATTGCACACTTTCCACACCTGCTGGGAAAAGCAGCACCGGACTACTGCTCACCGGGCCACATGCTGGCTCCAACTGCACCTCTGCAACAGACTCCTTCACAGCAGAAGGGGGGGGTAACATACTCGGGGGTATTAGCTGCCTTCCGCTTGGCAGCACCAAAGCTACCCCAGGTACTTCGGCACATACCTTTTGGGGCTTTCCCAATGGTGCACCCGGCTCCACCGGATTACTGACCTGTGCTTCCACCTCCTCCAGACTTTGCAGCAGGTCTGTGTATTCGTTTGCTGCATGCAAACACTCTTTTTCCATAACATTTTCAGCCACCTGCCTTTCTGATGGTATTAAATGGGGACCAGGGCCAGGTCCCGGCAGGGGCCCCTCCAGACCACCTTCCCCAGGAGGGTCCATGGTTTTGGGGGAAAAATCCCCGGGAATACTTGCTAGAAACCAAGCTTTCTCTCCCTTCTAGTGCAGAGCTCTGACACACCTCCTTCCACCGCGGCTGCTGGCACCAGACTTGCCCTCCAATGGGTCCTCGTTAAAGGATTTAAAGTGTACTCATTCCAATTACAGGGCCTCGAAAGAGTCCTGTATTGTTATTTTTCGTCACTACCTCCCCGAGTCGGGAGTGGGTAATTTGCGCGCCTGCTGCCTTCCTTGGATGTGGTAGCCGTTTCTCAGGCTCCCTCTCCGGAATCGAACCCTGATTCCCCGTTACCCGTGGTCACCATGGTAGGCGCAGAAAGTACCATCGAAAGTTGATAGGGCAGACATCCGAATGCGTCGTCGCCGTCACGGGGACGTGCGATCGGCCCGAGGTTATCTAGAGTCGCCAGAGAGGCCGGGGGCGGCGGGAGGCCGGGGCCGGCCCGCCGGGAACCCCCGGATTGGTCTTGGACTGATAAATGCACGCATCCCTGGGGGTCAGCGCTCGTCGGCATGTATTAGCTCTAGAATTACCACAGTTATCCAAGTAACGGGGTCGAGCGATCAAAGGAACCATAACTGATTTAATGAGCCATTCGCAGTTTCACTGTACCGGCCGTGTGTACTTACACGTGCATGGCTTAATCTTTGAGACAAGCATATGCTACTGGCAGGATCAACCAGGTAGCTCTCGGTATCGGCCGGCGCGCGCCCGAACGTCGGGGGGGCCGCGGCGCGCGCCGTCTCGAAAGCGGCGGGTCCGCCGGACCGGGCTTTCCGTCCGCCGGCGCACTGCGGCGGGGCGGACCGGGGCGGGTCTCGAGCCGAGCGGGCGCTCGGAAAAGATGGGGACGGGAGGAGGACGGCCGTCCCGGTCGGGCCGATTGGGAAGCTCGGAGTCAGAGTGGACGGCGGGGCCCGGCCGCCACCGCGCCGTCGGGCGGACACCCCGGGGAGGGGGGACGTCACCACGCTCGATTTCGCCTGTTTTCGCCTCACCCAACAACCTGTTCGCTAGGAAACCGGTGCAAGCCGTCCTGGGGGGTGGTTTTTTTCGCTGGGACGGCAGCAACTGCCCCCAGCCCCACCTCATCCCGATCTACGCCTGACAGGTTTCATCTTGTCCCGGGGGGGTGAAAGGGTGTAAAGAGGTTCCATCTCGCGGGGCTCCGTCGCCCTTCCGGGATGCCGCCGCCTGGCGCACGGGCGACCGCAGCTTCCGCCGGCTCCCTCCGAAAAGCGCCTCCCGCTCTCCCTGCGTCTCCTGGACGGTCTCGCTCCGAGTCTGCGCTTCTCTCTCGCCCTGCCGCCAGACTCGGCTCCTCTCCCGCGCTCTCTCTCTCTCTCTCGCTCTGACCTCCGCCCCGTCCGGCCCTCCCGTCCGCGGCGGGGGAGGCCCGGCGGGCGAACCCTTCCGTGCGGCCGCCTCGCCGGAGCGGGGGCGGCGCGCAGGGCCCTCTCCTGGGGCTTGCGAGGAGCGGCCATCGGGGCTGGCCGCGTCCTCGGATCTCGATGCGACGCTCGTTCGGTTCCTGGGAAATCGTGTGCTCCGCCGGGGTCCGGGGGCGAGCGCCCTTCGCTGGGCGAGGGGGACGCTTCCCCGGCACCCCTGGCGGCGTCGGACGCCTGCGGGTGCCGGCGGACGGAGCAGACCGCGCCGCACGGGGTACGGGTGCGGGGCCCGCCCGGCTCCGGAGACCGGAGCGCTCGGGCGGACGCCTGGGGACCGGACGCCCTCTCCGGGCGGAGGGGTTCCGGGCGCGCCGTGGGCAGAGGGAGGGTCGGGTTCGCCTGGAGCCGGCCGAGACCCCTGGGTTCCGGCCGAGCGATCGTCCCTCCCCGCCGGGGCGCGGGGTGCCACATCGATCGGGTTGCGGAAATGGGAGACGTGGGGCCCTTCTCTCGCGTCAACCGCAGCCCTCCGTTTTCTCTTTTCCGGCTTGACTCTGTTCGCCACCTGTGATGCTCTCTGGCCGGTTCCCTCGGGCGTAGCGGGACGGGCGGCGCGCGCGACGCTCTCGCGGAGCGTCCTCCGACGCTTCCCCGGGCTCCTGGAGCCGCCTCCCGGCCCGAGGGGTGCCCGTCCGCACTCATCGGCTGAACTTCCGCGAATTGCAGTACCCGATTCGGCCCGCCGGGGGGCGCTGCCGCCGGGGGAAGAGGGGGACGGGCCGGGCCTGGCGCCGGGCTCCGCCGGACGCCCGGCGCTGCCCCGTCTCGGCCTCGGAAGGGGGAGTCGGGGGAACGGGAGGCCGGGAGTCCCGGAGAGAGAGAGAAAGAGAGAGAGAGAGATAGAGAGACCTCCGCGGTTCCGCCTTCGACCACCGGGGGGCGCCGCGCACCCGTCCGCACGGGCCGGTCCCGGTGGCTCCCGGCAGGGCTCTCCCAAACCCTCTCCCAGGGCCCCGGTCCGGGAGCCCGACTGCGTCCGCTCTCCGCTTCCAGAGAGGAGGCTGTTGGACGGGGAGAGCTGGTACCGGGCTCCTGGAGCCCTGCCTGGGCAGCCTATGGAAGGGAGGGAGCCCTGGCCCTGCTGCTCTCCGAGCTCCGGCCCTGCTGCTCTCCGAGCTCCGTGCCTACTCTGCCACGGGTCCTTTCGCAGGAGCTCCAGGGAAACGGGCTTTTCGGCCCCTGACAGAGTCCCGGCTCTCTCGCTCGCCTCGTTGGTACCTACTGATCCGGCGGAGGTGTTCTCCGGCGGGTAGCGACACGGACGGCCGAGGGCGCGCTTCACCCAGGCTTCAACCATCTCCTCCCCGAGCCCCTGGAAGTGCAGCTGGGCCGCGGGCGCCCCGGTCCGCACTCATCTGCGAAACTTCCACAAATTGCAGTACCCGATTTGGCCCGCTGGGGGGCGCTGCCTCCGGGGGAGAAGGAGACGTGCCCGGCCCGTACGTCGGGCTCCAACGGATGCCCGCCGTGGACCCTTTATAGGCCCCATCCTGGTCCTGCCATGCTGTTATCGGAGCTCCACGGCTATCTTGTCACTAAACCTTTCGTTTGAGCTCCAGGGCTTTTTGCTTTTTGTAACCCGGTTCCTGGAGCCCTGCCTGGGCAAAATCGGATGCAAGAAGGCCCTGCCCATGCTGATCTCTGAGCTCCGCGCATCTTCTGTCACGGGTCCTTTCGCAAAAGCTCCAGGGAAACAGGCTTTTCGGCCCCGGACAGAGTCCCGGCTCTCTCGCTCGCCTCGTTGGTACCTACTGATCCGGCGGAGGTGTTCTCCGGCGGGTAGCGACACGGACGGCCGAGGGCGCGCTTCACCCAGGCTTCAACCATCTCCTCCCCGAGCCCCTGGAAGTGCCGCTGGGCCGCGGGCGCCCCGGTCCGCACTCATCCGCGACACTTCCGCGCTGGAGTCCGACGCTCGCCGGCCACGTCCCCCGGCCCGCGGGGGCCCGGGGGGAGGCCCGACGCGTGCGGGGGGAGGCGGCGGGCGGCGGGGGCGCCCCCGCGCCACCCGACGGCGCCCCCCGGTGGCCAGAGGCGGCTCGGAGCGAGACGATCGGGGGGGAACGGCGGCGCGTGACCCGCCCCGGCCCCCTTGGCCCAGCGGACGGGCAGGCGGCTCCCGGGCGACCCCCCGATCCCCGCCGCGGCGCCCCCCCGGTGGCCGCCTGACGCCACTGCGGGGGGTGCAGATTCCGTGTGTCCTCTCGGATAAAAACAAAAGAAACGATTCCCGTTGGGCGAAAGTAAGTGGGACGCAGGGCCCGGGGCCCCGATGGTCCGCGCGCGCGGCGCCCCCCGCTGGCCGGTCGAAGGGATGACAAAAATAAAATGAAAAAAATTTCAAAAAAGCACTCGCCCCAAACAGACGAAAGGTACCCGGTCCGCCCGGATGAACCCTCCCCCGTGTCCCCGCCGCGGCGCCCCCCGCTGGCCAGCCGAGGTAATACACGATTGAGAGGGGGGGAGTGAAAAAAAAGGGCAAAAAATGAAAAACACCCCATTAGGGCTGCTTCCAGCAATTTCCTGGCCTAGGTTTTTTATCCCAATATGTCCCTGGTCTGACCTGATTGAAGCAGCACCTCTGTGTAACGCATGTACTGTAGATTTCAGAAATATTTCAGCGTGCGCAGTTGTAAAAAAGCTCTCAGCTCCGTGAGCATTGGCATTGCCTGCAGATTGGCTCTTTTAATTTGGCATTAAAGTATTAATTATTGCTTTGACAAATAAACATAAAAATTAACAAATACCTATCCAAAATAACAAGACAAAGAGGGGAAAAAAACACAGATGTGGCACTAAAGAGGGCTAAAATTGGTGTCACATAGTCAAATTAAGCTTGCCTAATAGGGGTACTATGGCAATTAAACAAACAGGGCATTCAGAATATATATACATATTTACAGTAAGCTGGGATATTGAGAAGTACTGCTGCAGTGGCACTACAAGTGCTAGCATATCCAGCTGGTAAAGTATGCTGAGACTTGTAGTTCCACTAATGCTGGACAGACACAGGTAAAAATACAGGATGCCCCACACACATGTAGACCCCAGCCAGATTACCTTTGCAGGATGATCTCCAGTTCCAGGGGCAGAACTGTAGCTAAATAGGGCAGACCAGATCAGGAGGAGCATGGGATGGGCTGTTTATGCCAGAAAGTGACCTGGATCTGTGCCAGGGCAGACCCTCTGAATACACACTGAGAAAGAGCTTCTCATCTTGTAGCTCTCATTCCCAACACAGGCCAACTGTAGCTACTCGTCTTATCAGGGAGGGGGAGCATCTCTGTCTGGCACAGAGGAAGTGAAGGAGAGGAGGCAGCAGTGCATGGGAGCAAAGCTGGTGGCTGCAGAGTGACATGACATGTCAGTGCTGCCTGTGTGGTAGCTACACATTAGAGAGTGGTGGCTGCAGGTGATAAGTCTCGCAGCTATCACATGCATCATGAAGTTGTAGTTGAAGAATGTATCTTTCAGTCTTGTGGTAGGCGACCTTGGCGGTGCCCCCTAGTGGCTGGTGACATGGCCAGTGCCAGCTTTGTCTATAGGCAGGGTGCTGCTTACTCATAGACAACTGGAAGTTTTTGCCCCAGAAAGGAAGAGGTGATGCCAGTCACCAGCTGGGGGGGGGGGGGTACTGTAAACCACCCAATCACTACTGGCCACAGTGATCGGGACACAGTGCAAGCTCTGCAACCACCGGTCTGTGTGTGTGGTGAAGGGGGGGGGGTAAGAATTGGTTTGTGCCATGGATGATTGAAAAAAATATATTAAGTGACAAAAAGAAGTTCAGTGCTTGTAGTCAGGGCCGGTGCTAGGGTGTTCGGCGCCCCCCTGCAAACTATAAAATTGCGCCCTCCCATATTCCGTTGGCGTGCGCTGGGAAAAGGGGTGTGGTCTCACAACTAAGGGGCATGGCCACACAATAGTACCCCCATTTAAAATTACGCCACAATGTAGCACAATCTTATTAATCTTATACGTAATGCCCCACCCGTAGTAGTAGCGTCCTTATACGTAATGCCCCCCCCAGTAGTAGAAGCGTCCTTATACGTAGTGCACCCCCAGTAGTAGAAGCGTCCTTGTACGTAATTCCCCCCTAGTAGTAGTAGCGTCCTTATACGTAATGCCCCCCCCCACAGTACTAGTAGCGTCCTTATACGTAATGGCCCCCCCAGTAGTAGCATCTTTACATGTAATGCCCCCCCTGTAGTAGTAGCGTCCTTATGCATAATGCCCTCCCAGTAGTAGCATCCTTATACGTAATGCCCCTCTAGTAGTGGTAGCATTGTTATACGTAATGCCCCCCGAGTAATAGTAGCGTCCTTATATATAATGCCCCCAAGTAGTAGTAGCGTTCTTATACGTAATGCCCCCCAGCAGTAGTAGCGTCCTTATACGTAGTGCACCCCCAGTAGTAAAAGCGTCCTTATACGTAATTCCCCATAATAGTAGTATCGTCCATATACGCAATGCCCTACAGTAGTAGTAGCGTCCTTATACATAATGCACCCCCAGTAGAAGCCTCCTTATATGTAATTCCCCCGTAGTACTAGTAGCGTCCTTATAAGTAATGCCCCCCCCCAGCAGTAGTAGCGTTGTTATGCGTAATGCCCCCCCTGTAGTAGTGTCCTTATACATAATGCACCCTCCCAGTAGTAGTAGCGTTGTTACGCGTAAATCCCCCCCTGTAGTAGTAGCATCCTTATACGTAATTCCCCCCTAGTAGTAGTATCGTCCTTATAAATAATGGCCACCCCAGTAGTAGCGTAGTTTCACGTAATGCCCCCCTGTAGTAGTAGCATCCTTATACGTAATGCCCCCCCAGTAGTAGTAGAGTCCTTGCATGTAATGGCCTCCCCCAGTAGTAGCGTCATTATACGTAATGCCCCCCCCCCCAGTACTAGCGTCCATAAAGTGCGCGTACGCAGACATACCTCACACACACAATTCACACATATATACACACACATACACACCCACCCACCCACCATATGCACACATACACACTCACCATACACACACACACACACACACACACACACCACTTACCTAAGCCAGTCTCCCTCTGTACTGCAGCCTGGTCAGTGTAGCTCCGCCCCTTCTGTCCCGTTTAGCCCCGCCCCCTTTCGGTCCGTTTAGCTCCGCCCCCTTATGTCCCGTACTCAGCCGCTGTCACACGGTGAGGGGAGGCAGGAGGTTTTTGATTCTGCAGGCGCTGCTGCCAGTGACTGTCATACAGTGACAGACACAGCAGCAGCAGGGGGGACAGGATGGCGCAGCAGTGAAGGGATTCAGAGCAGGGAAAGCGCCTCTCTGTCCCAGCGCCTCCCTGCACTGCATCCCTTCGCTGAGCGGGTAGCGCCGGGCCTGCTTGTAGTGCAGGTATTCCATGTCATTGCATACCGGCATGATTCTAGCACTGTTCTAGTTTATGATGATTGATATTCCACATTTAATATTTCATTTCACTTAAACAATGCTTTGACTGTTACACTAACAGTTAAAAGGTTGATTAATTTATCATATTCATTTGTTGTTTAGCTACAGTACAGTGTACATCTACATTATCCAAACAATTTTTGTATAATATTCAAACTGACAAGTTCTGATTTTAGTGTTTTATTAGAAATATGTTTGTGCTATACATAAACTACATATTTGTTGGATTTGTTGTTTGACAGTCTGTTTACACTTCTATGTAAACAAAATAAAAATTTGACATAAGATAATATAATAAAGAGAACACCATAGAGGCCCTTTACTTCATAGCAGCAGTTTATATAGCAGCTACACTAAATCACTCAATATATTAAGCTGTGAACCTTGATCAAGCTTTCACATAAACATCTGCTGCTTTATGCAGTTTTCAAGTTCCAATTAAAACAGAAAAGCTTCCAAAAGCATAAATCACATTTGGAATAGAACATATAGCATTTCTAATCACATTACTTTCAAATGTAAATGACTGCTGCAAAACCACATAAGTGAAAATAAAGGTCATTTTCCAGTGTCTCGAACTAATACTATTTTAATGGGGTTTTTTTGTACATATTTTTTATTTTAGAAAACTTTTGGTTTTTATTGTTGTTTTTTTACAATGAAAATTTTGTAGTTGAACTCATCCTAATTATATCTAGGAATTTTGTAGTTGAACTCCTCCTAGTTATATATAGTTTCAGTAAATTGTTATTAAAAATTCAAATCCCATCAAAAGCACATGGAAACTGCACAAATATTTTGTGGTGATATATAAATGCTCCTGTCATCACACTAAGGGGGATATTTACTAAGCAGTGATAAGAACACAGAAGTGAGCCAGTGGAGAAATTTCCCCATCAACCAATCAGCAGCTCTGTATCATTTTATAGTATGCAAATTATAGATGAAACTTCAGTGCTGATTGGTTGCCATGGGCAACTTCTCCACTGGCTCACTTCTCCGCTCTTATCACTGCTTAGTAAATGTACCCCTTAAAGAGAAATTTGGGCTCAATCATTCCTAACACAGGACCCCAAATTTTGTTTGCAAGTGCACAATTTACAGAATGTTCTATTCACTAGTGAGTGAGGTTGAAAGAATATATGTCCATTAAGTCTAACCTTTCTTGGGTATTTGCATTAATGCCTAGTGAAAGAAAACATCTCTAGTTTGGCACTTTAATATTAACAATACATAACAATCAGGCTAAAAGGACCAATAAACTTTCACTCTACCAGGACCTAGAAACTTTCATTCTGTCTGACAGTCTATATATAGTCCTTTCTTCCTTTCCACTGTTACGGTGGTTGGAACTCAACATACTGTACGCATGTGTATACATTAAATAATTAAAATATATATGAGATTCTACAGATTGTATGCTTGCTAGCATGACCCTCTCTTTGTCTATTATTATCCAGTAATGTTTTATTTCTGTTTTGTTCTCCAGTTGTAAAGCACAATGGAATATACTGGTGCTCTATATGTAAATAATAACAATAATAATAACAATAAAAACATCCCATATTGTAGACTATAAGGATACTAAACACGCTTAAAAAGTCACAAGACCACACAAAAGCACAAAGATGAATATTTTGTCACATAAAGAAGATAGTATATATCTTAATTTTTGTGCAAAACTGCACTTGATTAATTTTACTTTTCATAATGTTATTTATATTGATTGAAACTAGTCAACAATGATAATAGAATAATTGTTATCTTCTTACCTAACTGGAAATACTGTAACCATTGTTATTATGCTATCACAGCCCAATTCTATAGGATGATCATATACTTAAACCAAGTAATGTGTTTTATACATTTTATTTTTGCAATAGATCAGGGTCTTTTAATTCATATACAGTATGTAAGATTCTGAAAATGCCCCAATGTGTTTGAATTTTTTTTATATATCTGTCAATCATTAGGATTCTAGATGTATAATAAGTACTCATGTTACAGACATTATTATTATTCCTTTTTTATTCTGCAGTTTTACTGCAATTACAAAATGTAGACATAGGCAATTGCCACAAGATACTGTATACTATAAATAACATATTTGGTGTTGCTGCAACACTGTGGATTGGGCTTCCTAAAAATATTACTAGAAATAAGGGAGATCATGTTCCTGTAACATTGCCCCCAGTATCCAAACCCCACCTGTCAAGCCAAGTTAAGAAAGAAGAGAAGTGGGCTAATTCAGATGTGGATGAAGTTGCTATCACTGCTGCTTGGGGATGTACAAGCCACCTGTCCCAGAGCCTTGGAATTCTCTGTGCAGCCACGGGGATCCCTAGCCTCTTCCTTCCCCCTAAATAGTGACAACATGCCTCTGTTTTGGGAAACAGGCTGTTGCTGTCCCCTGTCCAACCCCCAAACAGCCTGACAGTCTGTTGCCATCCTACTTCCTACATTGCAGGACCTGTTTGCACAAGAGCAGAATGGGTCCTGTGCATGCGCAAAGTATCATAGTCCCACTGCACAAAAGTGGAAGCAAGGAAGAGGCAAAGAACTACAGACCAGGGAGTCTTACATCAGTAGTAGGGAATTGAAGGAAACACTCTTAAAAGAAATAGTTGTAGATTATCTCAAATCCAGCAATTTACAGGATCCCAAACAGCATGGATTCACTGGGGGGAGATCATGTCAAACAAACCTTATTGACTTTTTTGACTGCGTGACTAAAGTGATGGATAAAGGTGGAGCCATGGATATAGCTTATCTAGCCTTTAGTAAGGCTTTTGACACTGTTCCACATAGCAGACTGATAAATAAACTCAAAAGCTTGGAATTGAATACTAAGATTGTTGAATGGATAAGATCTTGGTTGCAGTATAGAAAACAGAGAGTTGTAGTAAATGGAGGGCATTCTCAGCAGAGAAATGTTACCAGTGGAGTACCCCAGGGATCTGTACTTGGACCAGTGCTTTTTATTATCTTTATTGGTGATATTGCAAATGGCATTAAGGGGAAAGTATGCCTTTTTGCAGATGACACAAAGGTATTACACCAGGAGGGGTAAAACTAATGATTGAGGATCTAGGTAGACTAGAGGAATGGTGAAGAGTGTGGCAATTACACTTTAATTCCAAAAAATGCAAAATCATGCAGTTGGGTCTCAAAAATCCTAAGGCTAAATATAGTATTAATGGCACTGTACTGGAAACTACTGAGGAGTAAAGGGATCTAGGAGTCACTATTTCAGGTGACTTAAAGGCAGGTAAGAAATGTAACAAAGCACGAAGGAAGGCTAGTCAGATGCTTGATTGCATTGGGATAGGAATCAGCAGCAGAAAGAAAGAAGTAATAATGCCACTGTATAGGTCATTGGTACAGCCTCTTCTAGGATACTGTGTTCAATTCTGGAGGCCACATCTTCAAAAGGATATTAATACATTAGAGACTGTACAAAGAAGGGCAAATACAATGGTGTATGGCCTCCATCACAAAACATACCCAGAAAGACTAAAAAAATCTCAATATATATAGTTTGGAGCAGAGAAGGGAAAGGGGGAGACTTGATAGAAACTTTCAAATATATCAATGGTTTTATCAAAGTCCAGGAGGGAAACATTCTCCAAATGAATAGAAGCAATACGACACGACGACATGCACTGAGACTGGAAGGAGTTAAGTTCAGGGGAAATTTGAGGAAAATTACTTCAAATAAAGGGTAGTGGACAAGTGAAATAGACTCCCATCAGAAGTGGTAGAGGCTAAGCCAGTAGAGCAATTTAAACATGCATGGGATAGACATAAGGATATCCTTACAAAGAAATAAGGATCAAATAAGGTTTGAAATAAAAATATGGTAAAAAAGGGGCAGACTAGATGGGCTAAATGGTTCTTATCTGCCGTCAAATTATATGTTTCTATGTTTCTATTAAACATCGGTACTTTGCATGTGATGTTGCATATCTTTTGGTATCTGAATGACTCTCAGTGTTCACTCCTGGAAATTATTGTTTGTACAATATATAGAAACACCAGAGCATTTTTGCATTATAGTGGGAAATTCCAAATAATATGTACAGTAATCCTGGGAACATACAAATGATAGTGGAAATAAATATCCATATTTTTTTAAATATCCGCACTGATCTATAGTGAGGATATTTAACTGCTGTTTTACATAATAATAGAATCTGGTTGCACTCAATTAAATAATGTTAAAGATAAAGTTTGCCTATTTGGGTCTGGTGAAACCAGATATTTAAAAATAATAAACACAAAAAAACTTTCTAAAACACTAATAAGAATAGTATGTATTATATTTAGGAAATATTCAAACATGATAAGTGGGAGGGGGCAGGTACTCATTACTAGAACCAGGCTTTACCAAAGAGATGCAGCCATGCCACCAACATGTTGCGAACATGCTCCATCCTGTGGTGCATTGCCACAATCATCTATGGACGACATCCGAAGTTATCTGCGCTATGCATTCAAATATTATTTTTGCAAAACATTTTTAGATTTTCTGACACAGCACACTAAATTTACATTTGTTCGCACACAAGGAGGATGAAGTAATCACAGGGGCGTATCTACAGAGGAGGGGGCCTGTGTGCACCTCTGGGTGTGTCCCCTCCTCTGAACGGCACTGTAGACTCTGGCATTGTGACGGAGTCTACTGCGCATGTGCAGGTCTCTGGAAGCATGGTGCCACCCATGATCCGGAGACCAATTTGGCTACTACGCATGCACAACGGCCATTTTGGCGATGATTTCCACTGCGAACGCTGCGCTTGCCGCTGGACTATGCACCACACACATTGCACCCATTATAGAAATGCCAATGGGTAATCAAGATAATACAGTATGGGCAGATTATGGAGATTGAATACACACTGCATGATTTTGGAACCTTTTGGCCAATATCTTCTGTCAAGGCCAACCAATTGGATAAGGCGAGCATATCTGGCTGTATTTATTGGTGTTTGGCCAAAACAGTCATGCCTATACACTATATGATAAAACAGGCGATACCAACCTGATTATTGGAAAATTATTGGAGAACTAGATAATGAAAGGGATATGTTTCTGAGATTAGATTGCATCAAAGTAACTACTAGATAATAAAAGGGATATGTTTCTGAGATTAGATTGCGTCAAAGTACCTACTGTAAGAAAACAACATTTAAAATTGTTAATAATGATAATACATAAATATATGAGTTATTTTTATAGTCAGAAAGGTTTAATATTAATATATGCATTAGTATTAACTAAATCCAATAATGTTAACACATTTGAAATTATTTTTCATGTAAACTCTAAAATGTGACCATGTCAGTGCTCTCTCATAAACTACAGTAGTATAAGAAACATACAGTAATGAGTAACTAGTAGAAGTTAATGCTGTGGGAAATCTGAAGTTTCATCAGTACATTCTACAAGTTTTAATTAATGTAGGGATGAGTTATTTGAAAACTGCTCTCTGCTAACATAACGTTAACAACAAAGCATATGCCGCATATCAAATAAGTCATTTACAATTAATACAGTTTCTTAGGAAGACCTTTTACTTGTTTCTTTACTAATTATGTACCATTTGTAAGTTCATTACTCACATTTATTTAAAGCTCAGATTAAATGTGACAGCACTAAAAGAACTACAGTGAGTGACCTCATAAAAAGTGCTTCAGGTGTCACATTAATTACACCTTGCTCTGTCAGGCAATTAAAAACTTAGTAATAGATAGACCTGATGGGATGACCCATTGATTTTTATTTTCATTTTTACTGGAGAAGATGTCAACTTATTTTAAGAAGGGTCATATGACTTAGCAGAACAGTCTTCTTGAAATTGAATTTTATTGAAATTAGTTGTACTGTTTATCACACTAACAGACACAATTTAATAGATTTGTGTTTGGTAAATAAAGCAGATGAAAGTGAATATTGCATCAAATACATGCATACAGTTGCTAAACATTGCAGAACCCCTACTACTATGAATATATAAATGAAAATGTAAAGCCCTCACCCATTCCTCTCCCATCTACATCTCTGATCTTATTTCCCTTTACACTCCCACCCGTCCTCTTCGCTCTGCTAATGCACGATGACTCTCCTGCCTACAGATTACTTCCTCCCAGTCCTATCTTCAAGATTTTTCACGTGCTGCACCACTTCTCTGGAATTCCCTACCACTCCACCTCAGACTCTGTACCTCTCTACAAAACTTCAAATGGGCTCTCAAGACCCACTTCTTCACCAAACCCAGCCAAATCTCATTCTAACCCTCTGTTCCACATTCTCTATGTACCCCATCTGTGTCACCATTGTCTGTCTACCCCTCCCCTTTAGATTGTAAGCTCTCACGAGCAGGGCCCTCTTCCCTCATGTGCTTATCCTTTGTCTTACTTTAATAATCTTCAACTGTACCACATCCAGCAGTCTTCTGCCACCTGATACTTATTCCAGTGTCATCTGTTGATGTAACTATGTTTATTTACCCTGTAATTGTCCTATACTGTCATCAACTGTAAGTTGTTTCCTGTTTGATTATTTATGTACTCTGTAATTGGTCGTTGCAGAACTCTTGTGGAACCATATAAATAAAGGATAATAATAATAATAATAATTATAAATTAAGTGGACGAAAACATGTCTGCAACTGGATAAAGAAGAGACATGAAGTACATTGAAATCAAAGACATTCATGTAGGAATTACTTGTAAAATGCTGGTGGAACCTGGTTGTCAATAATATTGGAATATGACTTCTAAAGGAGACTTCATTAACTGAAAGTAGGGTGATTGCTAGGGTACTGTATGTCTATTAGGAGCTTCAATGACCAAGACTACTCAGCTTGCTAATCCTTTACAATCAATGGTATCTAATGTAATGTCAAAGAGTAACAGTAAGTGGAAGCACAGATTTCAGGATCACAATATCATGCCCTAATTTAAAGTGTAATATGAGAAGTCAGTTTAAATAAAAACTGACAAGAACTTAGAGCAAGATACTAATATGTGATGTTATATGTTATTTTGTTTTTTGTTTTTTATATATATATTTTTAACTTTAAGCAAGCAGGCTCAACAGTGCCTGAAATACAGTACCAGGCATGTAGCCCCTAATGTCCACCAGCTGGGTAGATACTCGTATATATACCCCATCCATTTTTAAGGGCTCTCTTACTGCCCTGTTTGTCTGAGAGTTACAGTGTTTGTTTCTCATTGTTAAGCATGTAGCAGATTAAACTGGTGGTATAAATTACATTTTGACCAGGTCCTTATACTGTGTATGTGGAGTTTGTAAGGGTTGGGGCTGGGAGACTGGCGCTCGGGATCCCAGTAGTCAGCATACCGACCCCTGGATCCTGGCTTCAGAATGCCAGGGGCGAGCACAACAAAGCCCCATTAGGGCTCGCTGCGCTTGACACAGGTTCTATTCCCACTCTATGGGTGTTGTAGACTCCCACAGGTGGGAATATTCCCTGTGGGCCAGTGCACCAGCCACATGACCACATCTCGTTTGTATGTTTTTGAAGGAACTTAGCATGTGTACAGTATACTGATTTAACATAGATGAGAACAAACAGATACAATATATACTGTAATAATAACTAAGTCAATAATAAAATGTAATGTAATGTAAACCTTAGTTGATGTCTGTGTTTCTACCTTAGTACAAGTATAAGACAATCTGGAATACTGTATAATAGAATCCTGTCTTTGATTAATCATTCTACAAACCTATTATCCTCAAAAACTGTTGCACAACCTGGGCTTTTTAGCAAGAACACGGCTGTTTATATATGATTATCCATATCCCTGGTTCTCCCTTTGCTGTTTGTGTTATCTGGGACTTTACATATATTATTAATACATAAATTGAGCATAAACAAAATATCAAACTACAGTATCCTTTGCTCTGCTTCCAAAACTAAGGTCTTATCTTAAAAGCCCCTGACCTGTATAGCATGTATTGTTACATTACTGCACTATATACTGTACGTATTCTCACCAAGTCTTTTAATTTTGTAAGCAACCTTGGTTTCATATACTGTAACAAGGAAAAAAGAAAAGATCAAAGATGGAAAAAAGAAGTTCCTCCACTCTACATCAGTCACGCAATCATCATATATAATATAGTGTGTATATTTGAAATATCTTTTGTTGGTTTCCAGCAGGAAGTCAAACAAAGGAGAATCAATTGACCTTTATTTTTGGTACCATCTCTCCCAATGTACAGATGTGTCCTCACTCACTGGTTGTCTGTGCATCATACTATATGAGACACCCTGTGCGGCTGAGATGCTCCGAGAGCTGTAGCATACCGTACTCTTCTTTATGTTTGTATCTTAGCTGCATTGCAGGCACAGCAAAAAGCACTTCACAGTGTGTTAGACACTAGAGAGTGACTTTGACCACATAACTTACAATTTTTTCCCCAATAGCCACTCAGAAATAGTTTTTTTTATGAGTGAATTAGGTGAAGACCATATATTTCTTCTTATCCATAATGATTTTATTTTAAAAATAAATAAATAGATATTTAAAAAACTAATAACAGTTTTTTCCACGCATCAGAACATCAATTGACTCCATCAAAACATAGCAACCATCTAAAACATCGCGACCATCGTGGCTGTCATTTTAAAAGGCACCAGGTGTACAAGGAGGGGCTTGGTGGGGTTACTTTACACTTCCCCAGTGGCTGCTATTGTCTGCAGCCATCATGTTGGGGGTCCTGCCATGCTGACCGATCAGCAGTGATTGGCAGCACAGCAAACACCTGGGGTGGGTGCAGGGAGGCAGAGGGTCCCTCTGAGAGCAGCAGCGGCTAGAAGTTTCCATTCCCTGCATTTGCACACGCTGTCTATCTGTCAGGTCAGATAAAGCACTTGCTGGTGTGGTTGCATCTGATGCACATTGTCAGGCAAATGGTTAATGGCAGAGGATTTGGTTTTATACACAAAGTTGCAAATGAAGCAAATCAGAACTCTACATGAGGAAAAGCCGCAGATGCTGGAATTGTAGCCCTTTTTCATAGATTAGGACTCAGTCACGCACCATTGAGGTGTGGCTAGGTCAATGGCTGGTGAGGCCCTGGCTAGTATCAGAACCAGGTTTAGTTAGGAACTATGAGAATAGTAAAGATGGTGGTAGTGAGCTAAATGGGGGTGGAGAAGGGGGGAGGGAAAGAGCAGCCAGCAAGGGCAATGATATTTGCATGGGTTTTAAAAAGGCTAGTAACAAAGGTATTGCCAAAACATTAACTAACATTTATGTGTCATCATTATAGCATATAGAAAAGGATGTATGTAGCACAAGGGAAAATTCTTATGTCAGGGTGGAGAATTTAACCGAAACACTGGGTTGATCAAAGAGAAGAGTAAGGTGGGCAATATTAAGTATGGTGTTGGTGGAAAGGGAGCAAAAAGGACAGTCAGTAAGAGTAACTCTAGGGAGGCTCTAGTAAACCATGATGGGATACCTTTAAAAAAATGGGTGGGCAAGGGTACCACTAAACTAAAATGTATGCTTGCAAATGGAAGAAGTCTAGAAAATAAAATGGGAGAATTGGATTTGTTAGCATCAAGGGCTGAGTATGATATTATAGGTATTACAGAAACATGGTGGGATGACTCTCACAACTGGGTTGCAAACATGGAGAGGAATTCTCTTTTCAGGAGGGAAAGGGCAAGCAAAAGAGGAGGAGGTGTATGTCTTTATGTTAAACCATCTCTTAAACCATACTTAAAGGAGGTTATTTATGATGGAACTGGCGATAATGTGGAGTTACTATGTGTTGAAATCTCAAGTGGGGGTATTGATGCAAAAAAACTAGTTATAGGAAAATGCTACAAACAGCCAGATATTATCATACATGAGGAAGAACAACTGTTGCAGCAAATCGAAAAGGCTGCAGGATTGGGGGACATACTAGTGATTGGGGATTTTAACTATTGGGATATAAATTGGAGTAACAATTCATGTGTTAAAGCTAGGGGCAACAGGTTCTTAAATATGTTAAAGTATCACTACTTGTTTCAATTAGTCGAGGACCCAACTAGGGGTAAAACTACTCTGGATCTAGTAATTACTAATAATGTGGACATCATATTGAATACTAAAGTAAGGGAGACTTTGGGTAACAGTGATCAATATATGATGGTTGCGTAAACGGGCTCCCGAGTCGATGCGACCTGGGACCCATTTACAAGATAGGGAGAGGCGGCGCAGCTCATCTCCCAGCGCTGCCTCCACCTCCACCTCCGCCCCCGCTGCTCTGGCAACCCGCCCGGCTTATTGCCGGGTTGGGAAAGCCTGCAGCAGCTGCCAATGCCGAATCCCACCAGGGAAGGACCCGGGTGGAATCCGGCATTGGCAGTGTGAAAGGGGTATCAATATATTCCACAAGCGCTACTAGGGTTGTTTTACCAAGCAGCTGTAAAAAGGAGCATAGTCAATCTACACTGGTAAAACAAGAAAAATTTAAAATACATCACTAACCAATTGATGTAAGAAACATACTGTATAGTGTAAGGTGTGGTAAAAAAATAGTAACACTGTACTATTCAATTAAAAACAATGCAGTGGAATAAAGAAGAATAAACATAAAAAACAACATGATATATATATATATATATATATATATACTGTACATATAATGCAATAATACCCGGCACTCACATGAAGAGATTAAAAGTCCCGGTGCCCTCACGTTAGTTCCTTGTTAGGGAGCTAGAGTATATCGATCATGGGTGCGGCACTCACGGAAATAACAAAATTACACCAAGCGGTTTATCAACGTTTCGGTTGTATTACCATTTTAAAGATATAAAATAATACAATAAAATACCTCACCTTATAAAGCATATCAGCCAATGAATGAACATGGCGTTAGCCGGATGCCGTCGTGCTCTACCCCACCAGAAGTGGGTCATGGCTCCCATTGTCATTGCGCATTAATGAAGTTCCTGCACTTCAGTGCAGGGTGTCAGTGTTCCTATCACCATAGTAACAACAGCAGCTTCTAAATGCATTGGGATTCATTCTGACCCGATCGCACACTGCAGTTTATTGCAGCAGTGCAATCGGGTCAGAACTGTGCATGCGCCGGCGCAACAGTGCGCCGGCGCATGCAAGATGGCCGGAGGCATCACATGACGTCACACGCAGCTGCTGCAGGCCGGAAAGCGATGAGTAGCTCCCGGCCAGCACTCTAAAGCTGTGCTTGTCGGGAGCTACTCTTGAAGTGCAAAGGCATCACCGCTGTGCGATGCCTGTGCACTTCTGCGGGGGATGGGGTGGCACCGACATGCGGTACGGGATATGCCTAATGAGATAATTTTGTGGTCGGTTTTTCTGTAATGTGTATTTATAGTTAATCTATTTTCAATAAGATTTTGGTACTTTTTGTGTTTGAAGGAATTTGTTTTTGATATTATTTTATTTTTCTGGAGGATTATTCATATGTGATATGGGTTTATTATACTGATACATTGTAATTATTATTTATAATTTTTTATGAGAACTATATACACTTTGAAGGTGATATTTTGTATCATATTTTTCGCACCCACGATCGGGGTATATATATATATATATATATATATTTATATGATTGAAATCCTGCTGTTGCTGTGGTTATTATCCGAGTGCTGCCTACAGTTTTGGCTGAATTGTGTAACCAGCCTTGGTTATCAGGGAGGGCACCAGGACAGGTACCGTTGTTATTGGAGTGCTGCCAAAAACAAGACTGTATATATATATATATATATATATGTATATATATATATATATATATATATATATATATATATATATAATTTGTGGTCATCTCATATAAACTCAGTCTCTGGGCAAATGCAAAGTGATCCCAGGCCTGGGCAAATCGAATACAAGCAAGTAAGGGTGTACTTATCCATTTGAGAGTATAATTCCAGCTTTTGGTAGATAATTACCAGTACTCTGGTAATGTTGAGGGTTTTCACTTAGCGATGGTCCAGATGAAAGTAATGGAGTCCAGCACACAAATGTCTGAAGTTCTTAGACCACAGTCATCATACTGGTAACCTCAATAGACAAATGGTTCCATGAGGAGTCCTAGGAGTCCATATAGAAAAGCTGACTGACCAGAGAATGGTACCTGATGTGTTTTGATGTCTATTGGCAGCTTTTTCAAAGGTGTCTCTATGTGGCTTGGTGATCCTTTTTATAGGGAGTCTAATTTTACTATCAGGCAACACCTGTGTATCGTTTGTAAATAACTTTAAAACATCAAGAAACACATAATAAAATCAGCTATATAAATATAACTTAAAAATGAGATGTCAAACATGTTTAAAAATCAGATTTAAAATTTTATTTGGATAGTCCAATCACGTGATCGTCAGGTGCCCTAAAGCATTCTGTTAGCTGTCCTCTTACTCCTTATTACATTTGTCAGTCGCGACTATGTGACCCGGCCTTATCCGTCAGCCTGTTAGCTACTCCTGTCAGAAGTCAAAGCTTTAAATATACTTATCTGGCTGATGGGGCAGACATATGACTTCTGAGTCATGTGATCAGGAAACAGCACTGACATGCTGTGGCATATGTGGCTCATCTCATATTGCCAGGCAACCTAAAAATATGGGAAGCGGGTCTTTTAAACACTATTGTGTTAGGAAACATCTCCACTGTCATAATACAGTGTAGGAAACACAGTGGTTGGAAAATATCTGACTTAAAAAAAATATATAAAATAAAAATAATATGCAACTAAAAACAAGGAATAAATATGGGTATATTTTTATATGAGCTATTATTGTATTATTTTTACATATTATTGGCCAAAATAAGAATAAGTTTGCTCTTTTTACCTGCCAAAAATCACTAAAAATAGCAGTTGACTTTTATAATAAGGCACAAAATTGCCTTCTATTATATCCGGCAACACAGAAACATAGAAGTTGACAGCAGATAAAAACCACACTGTCAGAACTCTGGTATTTTGTGAACCCAAGTTTGAATCTATGCGTGGTTCCATGGTAGTCACACGGTACAGGAAACCCGGTGGGCGTAGGTACGTCTTGCACTTGTGGGAACACAAAGAGATGACATTATCTTTAGTAATATTTATTGAAGATTTGCATGGAAGAAATATTGCAATTGGATTAAACTTGGAACTGTCTCGGTTTGTCCAAAGTCTGCGCTTAGGAAATAACTGGAACAGACGACAGCATGAAGATGTATAAACTTGAAGTAGACTGATACCAGTGAGGTAACTCGGATTGGAGTTTCCTTGGAAGCTGTTTAACTTGAACCGGACTGGAGCTGGAGAAACAACCGGAACTGAAGTCAGAACTGGGAAACAGATATACTTGAACTGGAGTGGAACAGGGGAGACAACTGGAGTCAGAACTTGGAAACATATATACTTAAACCAGACTGCAACCGGAGAGATAGCTGGAATTGGAGTCAGCCTGGAAGCTGATATACTTGACCTGGACCAGAACTGGAGAGACAGCTGGAACTGGACTCATCCTGGAAGCTGATGTACTTGAACCGGACTGGAACTGGAAAGACAGCTGGAACTGGAATCAGCCTGGAAGCTGATATACTTGAACCAGACTGGATCTGGAAAGGCAGCTGGAACTGGAATCAGCCTGGAAGCTGATACACTTGAACTGTACTGGAACTGGGAAGACAACTGGAATGGGATTCAGAACTTGAAAACAGATATACTTGAACCGGACTGGAACTGGAGAGACAGCTGGAACTGTAAACAGTCTGGAAGCTGATGTACTTGAACCAGACTGGAGCCAGAGAGACAGCTGGAACTGGAGTCAGCCTGGAAGCTGATTTACTGTACTTGAACTAGACTGGAACAGGAGAGACAGCTGGAACTGGAGTCAGCCTGGAAACAAATGTACTTGAACCGGACTGGAACTGGAGAGCCAGCTGGAATTGCAGTACACACAAGTAGACACTGTATGGATTGCTCTGGGACTGGAATAGCAACACACACACTCTAGAACACAGTGGAGAGAAAACGTAGCTCTTGGAATCACAGTACATGTGCAAGTACTTAATACTGGAAACACTGAGCTGGCAATGTGACTGGAGTCATCACAATACAGGTGCAAGTACTTAGTGCTGGAAACACAATGCTGGCATTGCTGCTGGAATATTAGTGAAGGTGAAATACTTGGAGCTGAATCACAGTGCTGGTAATATTACTGGAACTTGGAATTGATGGTAATAAACAGGACAACCGGAACATGAGATGAACACTGGAGTCTGAGATTGAATGCAGCAGAGATAGCAACGTTGTTCTCAGTGATTTGCTAGAGCACTGTCTAGCCCTTTTATCCCCCTTGCTGGTTATCCATTGGACAGCGGAGTCCTGTGACTGACCAATGCTTGTGGTTGGAGGACTTGCAGTCAGCTGATCCACAGCAACATGGTGGCACCCATAACAACAGGGGTCCAGGCAAGGTACAGGGGTCCCGGAGCCAGTGCATCAGGAGGTAGAATGAAGGGCGCACCGGTAAGGCATGAGACTCTAAGTCCTGATTCTTGACACACTTGGCCCAATCTAATATGTCCTTTTTTTACCATATTTTTACCACAAACCTTATTTGATCCTTATTTCTTTGTAAGGATATCCTTATATTATTATTATTATTATTATTATTATTATTATCCTTTATTTATATGGCGCCACAAGGGTTCCGCAGCGCCCAATAACAGAGTACATATGCACATAGTCAAAACAGGAAAACAGTGACTTACAGTTGAAGACAATATAGGACAAGTACAGGGTAACTAAGCATATCTACACCAGTAAACAACATAGAGATGAGTTCCAGGTGGCCAAAAAACTGCAGCATCTGGGCAGTTGAGGATTATTAAAGAAAAGTATAAGCACATGAGGGAAGAGGGCCCTACTCGTGAGAGCTTACATTCTATATCTATCTCATGCATGTTTAAATTGCTCTACTGTCTTAGCCTCTACCACCTCTGATGGGAGGCTATTCCACTTGTCCACTACCCTTCTTGTAAAGTAATTTTTCCTCAAATTTCCCCTGAACCTATCTCTCCAGTTTCAGTGCATGTCCTCATGTTATAATACTTCTCCTCATTTGGAGACTGTCCTCTCCTGTTTTTTTTTTTTTTTAAATGTTTGCTATATTTGACATTTTCTATCATGTCTCCCCTTTTCCTTCTCTGCTCCAAACTATGCAAATTGAGATTTGTTTAGTCTTTATGGGTATGTTGTGTGATGTAGGCCACCATTTTTGTTGCCCTTATTTGTACAGTCTCTAATGTATTAATATCCTTCAGAAGATATGGCCTCCAGAATTGAACACAGTAGTGTAGATTAGGCTGTACCAATGACCTATACAGTGGCATTATTACTTCTGTCTTTCTGCTGCTGATTCCTTTCCTTACTTTGAGGTAAAGTTGCCAGAATCTCTCTGCGAATGCTGGAGATTTCAATTTAGCAAAAAAAAATTAATCTGTTGCATTTGGCCCAATACATGTCCCAAATAAGCTAGTTTTTATTTTTGTAACCAACTATTGGTCCTGTGACACTACTGCAGCAGCATTGCTCTTGTTTAATCAACAGCAATGTCACTGTTCAGTAAGGATGTCTATCGTCTAGAAACAACAACCTGTTATTTACATCCCCTATGGTTGGGCTTGGTCACATCATACAGCTAAAAGGATTACCTATCCAGAATAGTTACCATCTTATGCCAGTGTAACATATAGTTTTAATAAGGATAAATATTCCCTTTCACCATACTTATAATGGAGTAATGTAACTGTGGTGTGCCTTGTAATTATGTATGCCTTTTAATTACTCCATATTATGGAAACTATGGGGTAAATTTATCAAAGCTTGGAGAAAGATAAAGTGGTGAAAGATAAAACCAATCAACTCTAAACTACTATTGTATAGGCTGTGGGGGAGATATCCTAGTCTTAGAGAGTGATAAATGGAGAGAGATAAAAGTATTAGTCAATCAGCTCCTAATGTAACTACTTTGTTACAGGCTGTGTTTGAAAAATGACAGGAGCTGGTTGGTATTATCTTTATCCACTTTATCACTCTCCAAGGCTGAGTACATATGCCACTGTGTCATACTTACCTACTTTTATGGTCTCCTCTCCAGGTTTCTCCTGGAGAGGAGACACTGCAGGACATTTCAGGACAGGGCAGGGCTGTCTCATCACTAAGTCTCACCTATGTCATGCCAAAAAGCAGTGATTTGTAGGTCCGCAGGGAAGGGTGGGGCTAATTTGTGTCATTTATCCCAGCCGCATCTATACAGAGCCAGAAACCCAGGTATAATCTCCTCATCATGCCTGCTTCACTAGGAAGAATGCAGGATGCAAAAGATTCAGACACTCTTCCATGAGTGCGGGGGACTGTCTGAAAAATCAGTAGTCTCCTGCAGCTTGTGGGAGAGTAGTAAAGTTTGCCCTGTATTTTAAAACTTACAGTTAGGAGCTGATTCGTTGGCACTTAATTTCTATCTACTTTAACTCTCTCTAGGCTTTGATAAATGTGTCCTATTTCTATAGAGAGGGTATTGCGTGTTTCTATTGTAAATATGCTGCCACGTGGATTATGGGTAATTGGCTTGAGGGTACTGATCACATGATGCTGCAAAATACTGTCCCTCTGCTGAGACACAAAAAACACATATGGTGATGTATTCTCTTTCATACCTGCATCATCTCCGTGAGAGGAAGTTCCAATCATTTGGAAGCTGAACTCAGTAGAAAAGCATGTTGTGGGATGAATGAAAATAAACCAGACCTTGTCCAGGCTCATCCCATTAGTTAATTTAAGTGTATCCCTATCATTTTAGACTGCAACAAGACAGACAGCCTGGAATTCAAACAGTAAAGGGCTCAGGTATCTTTGGGTGTAGAAAGGATCTTCTAATTATCAGACCCTTTTTTAAATATACCCAATCCTATAAAACATGCTAATACGACATCAATCCCAAAAGGATAAGTTAATCAATTCTGGGGCTAATTCAGGTTGGATCGCAGTGTGCGATCCAAACACAAAATATGAGAAAAAAAATTCAGGTGCATGCGCAGCGCACATCCTGCGCATGCACCTGCAGTTTCTTGCGGGGGGCCGCAGAAAATGCGATTGTCTCTGCTTGTCAGTCAGGCAGAGGTGGTCGCGGGGTGGTGGGTGGCAATGCTCAATTCCCAGAGCAGAGACAGAGCATTGCAGGGGCATAGGCTGACAAACCTGGGGTGGTGTGGCGCTAATGGAGGCGTGGTGGGGGTGTGATCATGGCGGCGGAATGATGCCTCTCTCCAGCTTGACCTAAGCTTGAGCTAAGCTGCACCGGAGAGAGGCATCCCTAATTTCTGCTAACAAGCAGAAATTGAAATGCGATCACATAAACCTCATATAGTCTGAGGATTGTCCGTAACATAACTATAACATCTTAACACTTAATTATAATAAATAAAGACACGGAGACTTGAATTTGGCAGAAATTGTTAGGTATTTATTTAAGTGAACCATTAACTGTGAATAATTAAACTAAAGTATGGTGGCCAGAAAGAACGGCTAAACAACCCAATCCCATAGATAACTATCTTGTAAAAAAGAACTGACGTAAACCTTCCAACAAACAAATAGGTATCCACTCAACCTCCATCCTGACTACCCACCCGTGAAGGTGATGAGGCTGCCACCCGTGCAGGTGGTCCAGCAGATGTAAAACCAGTCAGCGAAGGAGAGCGCACCTAAAAATCAACAACCAAATGACCTCCAATCCACTCTTTAAGACAACAAATGTTAACTTGCCGTTCTTTCCCGCCACAACCAAACCGTGACAACCCACGCCACGAAAATAGCCAACGCAACAACTTAAAACAAACACCACCAGTAGGGAGGGAGGGTGGCATACCACGCACACCTATCCACAGCACATCATCCGAACCCACAAAGCAAGGAGCTCCTTCCGTAGCCAAAAAATTGGCTGCCCAATAAACATAGGAATGGCCGATCACCCACACATCACACACATCCACCCGCCAACCTAAAAGGGAAAAAACAGATAAACAAATGTGAATATGGGAGATAAAACCAAACCCAGCCCAGAACAGGAACCAACTATCAGAACGAGGATCTGCCAAAAAGAAAAATTTGAATAGAGGACTATAACTTTCCTCTTGAACAAGCTTCAGGCCAATCAAAGCAACAGAAAGAAACAAAAGGAAAAAACAAAATAACAAAAAAGGGGGGGGGAGGTTAGAGCTGGGAGGGGGGGGTTTGGGGGGAACACAGAATAACTCGGCTGGAGGTGAAACGTAAAAACCTGCTGAGGAACTTGTAATTAGATGCCAATTAGCCGTATTGAATAAATTAAGCCAAATCAGTCCATCAGTTCAGGCAAAAAATCGCGAAGCACTCCAGACCCCCACTGCCAGCAGTGGCGAGTAGCTAGCCATCCGAGTAGGGAGTACAGGGGAGACAAACAATACAGCACGAACATACTAAACTGAAACACACAACGCAGTAACACAAACAACATGTTAGTAGAACAAACTCGCTTACGCAACAACGGGCCGAATGTAATGTTTATAAGCCGCCGACTTCCAGCGGCCCAAAGCCTTCATTTTGTCCACAGCGCACCCTGCAGATACAGCGGAAGTAGCGGCCCCAATTCTAAAGGAATGGGAACCAAAGTCCCTAGGCGAGAGGCCCAAACTGGACAGGCAGCGCCGCATCATCCATGTAAATTGGTACTTCGTCAATGGCGACCCATCGTAATGCAGGAGCCAAGACCCCTCAGACGAGGGCCTGACCTCCGCATACCGACCAGCCAATGCCACTGGGCAACAGTCCCCACCACCCGATGATGTCAAAGTGAGCCAATGACCTCTACCCATCTGATCAGTTTTGGAGCGGCGCAGCCTGCACAGCACGGACCCCCCACCCACAATAACATCTGCGCGCCGCATAAAGGCCTCGGTTTTCTTAGAAGCCGCAACCAGCTCAGAAACCCTGAATGCACCATGGAACGCCATGGAAAAGGCTAGCTGAAACAGGAGCGTTTCAAAATGGGAGTCCGCCATCCCCGCCACCGCCCCTAAGAGGGAAGAAAGCAGGGACGCATCAATAGGGCGTCGGCCATCGGGAGGCACCGGAGCCGAACGCTCCCAACCTCTAAGCGCCCTTGCCAGCAGGAAACCCTTCATAAAATCCGGCATACCCTTCAATTTAGAATAAAAGGATATCCCGGCGAGGTACCGAGACACCACGGCCCTCGATCTCCCCGTTACGAAGAGTTGCCAAACGAAGTCTAGAAACAAGCTCTGACCCCTCTTACCTCTAGGCTCTTGGTCACGGGAAAAGTCTTCCCACTCCTTCCAGGCCCGACGGTATCCAGCAAGAGTAGACGGAGCCAAAGACAGCTCTGCTAGCCCTTCCAATCCGCCATGATGACCTGCCAAACATAAGAAGGGCAGGGCAAACCTACCAAATCAGCCTCCGGGGCCAACAAACGGAACCTATTTCACTGCCCCCTGTACAAAGCGTCCGCGATCCCATTATCTACCCCAGGGACGTGTTGCGCCCGAAACAGAATATTGCAGCGCAAACAGGTTAGCACGAGCCGTGACAACACTCGGAGGACCCGCAGGGCATTAGCCCTTTGGTTGTTAACCACGTGCACGACCCCCAAGTTATCGCAACGGAAGAGAATACTGCGATCGCGCAGTCACTCCCCCCAAACCTCCAGGGCCACCAGGATGGGAAAAAGCTCCAGCAACAACAGGTCGCCGGTCAGCCCCTCCCTCGACCAAGACTCGGGCCAAGAGGCCGCGCACCAAGCCCCGTCCAGATAACAACCGAACCCAGAGGAGCCCGCCGCATCTGTAAACAACTGCAATTCGAAACTGTCAACGAGCAGGGCCATCCAGATCCGGACACCATTGAAATCCGCCAGGAACAAAACCCACATAGCGAGGTCCCACCTAATCTCTGCCGAGAAACGGACAAAATGGTGCGGCCTGGACACCCCGGCCGTGTACCGCTCGAACTTCCGGCAAAAAACCCTGCCCATGGGAATCACCCGACAGGCAAAGTTCAACCGACCTAAGAGGGATTGCGCCTCCCGCAACGTAACCTTACTTCGTTCCGAGCACTGCGCAATGGACTCCCGTAGCTGCACGACCTTGTCCTGAGGCAGCCGGATCTCGATACCTAAAAAGGACAAGCAGGAGAGGGGCCCCTCTGTCTTATCCTCGGCCACCGGGACGCCAAAATGCCCCAGCAATGCACGCAGTGAGAACAGCAGGAAACCACAGCGAGGAGAATGCGCGGGCCCCATGCACAATAAATCATCCAGGTAATGTGCAATCCCGCTACCTCCGCATGAAAACTCCACACACCAATGTAAAAAGGTGCTGAACTTTTCGAAAAAGGCACACGAAACGGAACACCCCATAGGCAGACACTTGTCAATTAAGTATTCCTTCCCCTACGAGGAAACCCATAAATCGAAACGACTCCGGGTGCAAAGGGAGCAAGCGAAAAGCCGATTCAACATCCAGCTTAGCCATGAGGGCCCCCAGCCACACTCCCGGACCAAGCCCAGAGCATCCTCAAAGGACTGATACACCATCAAACAATATTCCGGCGAAATTGCATCGTTCACCGAGGACCCCGATGAATAAGACAAATGCTGAATGAGCCGAAACTTACCCGGAGCCTTTTTGGGCACAACCCCCACCGGGGAAATAATCAAATCCTTGATAGGTGGCTGCGCAAAGGGGCCCGCCATTCTCCCCAGGTGAACCTCTTGTTCCACTTTACCTAGAAGCACGTCAGGGAAATCCCGGGCAGACTGCAGGTTCCTAGCGGCCCGAACTAAAACATCCCCCACCACAGGCAAACGAAAACCCGCCGCAAAACCCTCCCACAGAAATCTTGCATCGTCTGTGTTTGGGTACCATCCTAACCATTTTAGCATGGCCCCCAAACGAACCGGGGTCAGCGTCCTAACTAGCGGCAAGCCCGCCCGTTGCTCTTCCGGCAGGGCCAGTGGCCGCCTTGGCACCAGGTCGCCCCCCGCGGAAGCAATTGGAAGCAGGGTGGGATCCGTTACATCGTAAGCAAAGGTGTCGAAAATGACACCGTTGCCCCAGAGGGCACTTGGCATTGTTGAACACGAAACACTTCCCCTTCGCCGGCGTCTGCTGCGGAGAACGGGCCGCATTCCAAGGGCGGCGCGGTGGACCCTCAACCGCTGGCCGAAACTGACTCGCCGTTGCGGCCTGCAGCACCGACGCCCCCTTAGCCACCATCTTCACATCCTGCGCTCGTGTGACCCGAAGCCATACCTCCACGTCAATGCATCCGAAGTCAATGACGTGTAGGCAATCATGCTTCTGACAGAACTGTTTGTCGTACTGCAGCCACGAATCGTCCTTAGACTGACGCTGCATGTCATGCACGAGGTGAATATACCTGATGATATTCATGTGTTCATCAGAGCGATCCTCCAAGTAGCACGCCGCGAAAACAGAGAAACCCGCCAACCAGTTGTCATACGATCGAAAGGCCTCCGTCCCAATACCGCCCTTCGCGAGCGCTTCCTTACCTTCCCTCTTGGTGTACTCCGTCAACGTAAAGAGGTTGACGTATTCCCCCCCGTCTAATCTTCCTCCTGCAGCTCTCCCGCAATCCCCACAAGACTGCCGTGTACTCGCAGCGAACCACGCCCGGCAAATTATGCCTCCTCCTTTCCCATAGAGAACAACCACTACTCTTCCGAGACTGCTTATCCCTGTGCCGCGCCTCACGCCGCGCGTACCTGATAGCCCTCTTCCTAGCCTTCGCGGTGCTACTAATCGCCGACTGCCACGGAGAAGAAGAAGATCTACTCGAAGTACTGCCGTACGAGGAAGAAAAGGACCCCTGCGATAAAGCAACTGTATCGGTGTCCCACTCACCGGTCAGCCCGCTTCCTGGAGGTGACAAGTCTGCCACGACCGGCTCCTCCTCCCGATCGTCCCCCGTATCCGAACCTGCAAAAGAAGGGAAAACCGCTGCAGGTGCCGAAGCCCCCCCGGCGGGGATGAAAGCAGACGCCCCCGCGGCCGACGGGGCAGCGCCACCGAGCAGCAAAGCGGCCGAGCCCATAGTGCGACACGCTTGTAGGAACTGCGCCATTGCGGGGCCAGAAACACTAGGAGAAACGGGCGCGTCGACCGCAGCAGGAGTCACAGACACGCCACCCGGGGACAGCGCCGCCAAAAACGTAGGGAATGCCGCCGTCATTGCCGACACTGCCGCCATAACGGCAGAGGGATCCGGAGCCGAAGCCCCAACGGACCCCCCGCTCCCCGGGTCCGCAGCAGGGACGGCCCTCGCGCCGCCGCCGCACCGACCCGAGCCTAGCGCCAGACGGCCGGCGAGTACCCGCATTATTGCGTGAAGCACCAGCCGCCCCCACACTGCCATGGCCCCCACCACCCCCGCCCACCGGGAGAACCGGATGGCAACCGCTCCCAGACCCCTCTCCTCCACTCCTGTCCCCCACAGCAACTGAACCAGAATCCGGGGAGCCCCCCCGTTGGAGTGGGGAGAGCCCCCAGGAGCCAACAGCGCCAAACGTGCACGCGGGCGCACCCGCGAATCAGCAGCTGCCTGGCAGGGGTGGCCAGTGGACAAGCCACGGGCCGCAGCCCTGAAACCAACCCCCTGAAACAGTGGGGATCCTCCATCCCCCACATCCCTTCTTGCCTGCACGACTCTCAGCGGTTGAGGGCGCGGGGCCCGCGTATGCGTGCGTCCCCGAGCTGCCGCAGCCGGGGAGGGATTACCGCCAGTGGGCACCCCCGCTGGCTCCCCCCTACGACCGCCCGACCGCGTCCTCTGCCGCCCGGCACCTCGTCCCCCCCTAGCCGCCGCTGCACCGGGAGAATCCCCTGACGCCCAAGGCACAGCCAGCACAGGAGCAGACGCCTGTGCCGCCGTGCGCGCCCGTGGACAGGCACCCGAGGCAGCGTCCAGGGACAGAGCCTCGGGCGTGAGCGCAGCGCCACGGCCCGGGGCACGGGATGAAGAGGGGGCAGGAGAAGCATACCGCACAGGGGCACCAGAGGAGCGGCGAAGACGGGACATGGCGGCCAAAACGATAAAAGTGATGGACACAGCGAGGGGGTGGGGGAACCAGATGTAATGTGGCACAATATAATAGCCGGCAGTGTGTTAACACAGCAACAATGCGAACTGCACAAAAAACACAGGAGCACTCACCCCTACCACGACAAAAGCAGAAGAGGCTGACCCTGCCCCTCTCTCAGGCTTAAGAACCCATTCCACCTACCCCCAACATTCATTCCTATTGGCTAACAATAAAACTCCCATAATGCCTTACCGTCCTGCCCCCAGACTAGCTGAGGTTTAACCCACTCCTCTCCTATTCTGTCAATTTGTTCTCCATTTCTGCTGGTTGAAGTGGGGGGAGGTGGCGGTCAGCATGCTGGGCAGCTGTGCCCTGCGAAGGACGACCCCCAGCATGCAAACAGAAGGATTGCAAATTCTGCTAATTAGCAGAATTTGCAATCCTTACTGAATTAGGCCCTCTGTCCCATTTTATAAACAGGACAGTGTGGGACTTTAGGCCCTATTAAAAGGAAATCGAATGCAGGTATCTGATAAAAATTAGAACTTGATGGTATATTGCTGTTCTGTATTATACTGTTAACTTTAACATATACTGTAACAAAGATACTGTTGTATGTTTTGTTTGATTGTTCTGCAGGATCCTGAAGCTTATGTACAGTTCACCTGTTTTCCTAGTGAGGCCCAACAGTGGTACCACACAAATATTTATACATACAAAAATATGTCCAATAACGGCCTACGGCCATACTATCCTGAATACGCCCGATCCTGTCCGATCTTAGAAGCTAAGCAAGTAAGGCCTGGTTAGTATAAGGAAGGAAAACCACCTGAGAATACCAGGTGCAGTGTGCCATTTTCCAAGGAGACTATCACTTTTTCTGTACTGATCTACAGCTCAGCCTGTGACTATATCTTCTAAATTTGTTCATTAATACGGTTGGAGAATTATATCTAAAGCACTCTCAGTGATTAATTGGATACCTGTAATTGTATTTCACACGTAGGTATCCTGCATATTCTGTTTTCTTTGATATTTTCACCTCTGAAATTAACTTGAACCTTATTTGCTAAAAAGGCAATCAAGTTTTTATATAAAATAATAACCATAAAATAAAAATATTGATATCTGACATTTTTTCCATATATTATTTGTTTTTTTATTCGAGAACTCAATAAAGTTTTAATTACACATCTCTATTCATAACCACAATACGAATTATATCAAAAGAGTGCTCCCAAACAAGGGTCTTTTGTCTTTCCTCTTTCTTCCACATTGTAGTTCAATCTACAAAATTCCAGGGAGCACCGCCAATCATTACAGTTCAGAATTTATCTGGTAACTGCTTGCATATTGGTTACTTCATGATCACCTCTAATTTAGTACCCCAAATAATTTTTGAGTTAAGCCACTTTTAACTAGTGTGTAGAATGTTGACACCGTAATGTCAAAATTGTCAGAATGTCAACATTGTGATTTTCATCTACTAGAATGTCAACACATGATTTTAGGGTTAGTGTTAGGGATAGACTTCAATTAGGGTTAGTGTTAAGCTGCAATTATGATTAGGGTTAAATTATGGTTTAGGCTTAGGCTGTATTTAGGGTTAGGGTAAAGTTTCTAGTCAAATTGAATTGTTGACATACTGGCATTAACATTGTTGACAGTCTAACAATGTCAAATTATGTGTCAACGTTTTTTATGTTGATATTCTGACCATGTCAACATTATGCTGCCAACATTTTGAATGTTCACTTTCTGATTGTCAACATAGTATACAATACTCCCTGGGTTGGGATTGAAATGCCGGTAGTCAGGATGGCGGTGGTGAGAATATTGACCCCTGCATCTCTATGTTCATAATCCCAACATGAGAAGATAAACCTCCCCTTCTAGCAGCCTAAACCTAACCCTCCCTTCTAGCAGCCTAAACCTAACCCTCCCTTCTAGAAGCCTAAACCTAACCCTCCATTCTAGAAGCCTAAACCTAACCCTTCCCTCAAGGCACCCTAACTCTAACCCTCCTGGTGGTGCCTAAACCTACCTGCCCCACATCCTACACCTAACTCTCCCCGCACAGCCTAACCCTAATTCTCCCCGAGTGTGCCTAAACCTAACCTCCCCTCCACACAGCACAAACCCTACCCCCCAGGCTGCAGCCTAACCCTCTCCATGCAACCTACACCTAACCCTACCTTTTCCATGGCTTACATGTTAGACGGTCCGGTGGGTCACCATTTGGGATACCGGCAGTTGGAATTCCAGTGCCAGGCTTGTGACCCTATTCGGGATGCCATTGTCAGCATTCTACATAGTGTCAGGTTTTCGGCATCTGTATTTTGACTGCAGGATGCTGACTGGATCCCCACTCCCTTTTTATTCTACTGGTATCAATCAACAGTGTTTTTGACTCAGTAACTAACTGACATAATTATTTTTAATGGGTTGGTAACATTTTATATGTATCAGCACTTATCAAGATGGTGCATTATTTTTACTTTATTACATTGGCATATGGTTAATTTTATCATTATGATATATTTTAATACCAACAGAAATTATCAGAAAGTGACTTTACAGTACATCTAATTTACAAGCATAACAGCATTGAATAGGATGGCACCTCAATTCCTTTCCACACCTTTCCTTACTTGAAACTACATCATTAATTTGTGCAAAATGTCATTCAGTTGCATGACAGAAAACATCAGGAGGTATCCAACAGGGACGTGCAGTCAGGGTAGGCAGGGGAGGCAGAGCCTCCCCTGTCACACTCCACTGAAAAGAACAGATATTCCCACTAAGCTATATCGTATTTACAGTATTGTATATATAAAACAGTCTGTGTTATAAATTATACAAATCTGTCTTTGTTTCCATTAGCGTATGACAGGGAGAGAGGATGTGAGGCAGCGATAGATATGCCTCTCATCTTTATCAGAAACTGCCTGGAGCTGCTGGGGGTGGGGCCATGCCACAGTTAATAATACTGCATTGAATTAAGCATAGTTTGATGCATGCCTCACTGTGGGGGCTGTGCCTACATAATCACGTGAGCGGCGAGGCAGCAAATAAGGAAGTGGTGGCAGGTTACAGACTGTTCCCAAGCCAGACCAGAAAGTTGCACTTGATTCAGAGTTGCAGCATCTCCCTGCCTCACACAGATGAGCCACTGCTTGTTGTGTTTAGCCAGGAAGGTAAGCAGTGCTGCCATCATTCAGCCCCCCTCCCCGATTTACACCCAGACACACTCTATGTACTGACAGTTGGAGGGCCGGGGGGTGCAGGGAGCTGGGCAGGTGGAGGTTGGGAAGAGGGGAGGGAGGACGCACTTATATGTGTATCTATATATCACAGTGTAAGGAATGAGAGGGAAATTTGATTTATCTCCTTTATTTGATTATATCCTCATAGTTTTGAGCTCTTGGGAGATATGTTGTGGAAAAAATGTAGTATATTAATTGTATAATGAACTTCAATAACTTTTCAAATAATATTATTTTCTTTTTTTAAATAGGAAACTTTTAATCTTTTGTGATAACCTGAAACTTTGTAGGGGTGTGGTCACCATATTGCATCATCAATCCTTCATGCTGCTTACTTATCTTAGTAAGAAGGCGGGATCTGGGAGTGTGGTCTACTCTTCCAGATTTCAGACAAGCAAACATACATATCTGAAGAGTAGGTATATAAGTATGGACTAGATAGTATGTAAAAAAAAATACAAAAAGGCATAAACAATTTTGACAAATTTTAATATTTATTCAACATAAACTGTATTTAATAAGCTTTCTAGTGTATAGCAAATAGAGCAGTCATAAATAACATACTGTACAACATCAAGATAATGTTATAAAGCATTAACATCAATACTAAAGAGTCTGGTATCACTAAGGAAAGACAGCCTAATTAATTTAAATATGGTACATTTAAATAGCAAAATGCATAATAATAAATAAAATAAAGGAAGTCATATAGTAAAAAGAATAATTATACGAAAAGTATATATTTTACTTGAGCCTAAAAATTCTCCATTTTGATGAAGACAGTATGATTATGAGTGTAGCTGAAAATGTACTTAAGAACAAAGAAGAAATTCAGTACATAGTTAAATAGCATATCATGGGACAGATGTTTTGAAAGTAAAGAGCAAGTTTTACCTCTATTCGGTAGTAACAGCAATATAATATGTACAGCATATAACTATAATTTAAATAAAACAATGCCCACGTACTAATTCTGCTTTTCTTCTTTCCCTTCATTTTATTTTTCATGTCTCTTAAGATTATCAGGTTTGGCATGTATGTCCATTGTAATTAAATCAAAATATTGTAAAAAAAAAAAAAAAAAAAAAACAGGAATGATATGATAGAATGAACTTTTTTTTATAAGGTGAAGAATGCACAGGTTTAAAGATTTTTCGAATAGGCTCCAACTACTGAAGCTTTACTAATTGGCTGGGTGACCTTTTCATCTGACTGCTAGACTTTGACCTTATTCTGAATTCAATACAATTGGGTTGCTATAAGCCATCAAAAGTCCATAGTGCAAGGTTGTATTAGGATTCTATTAATTCATTTTTTCCACTAGAAAGTAATAATAGTTAACAGTTTAAATTGAAACTGTTTTTATTTCCATTGCTTTAACAGAAACATTGGTCTATGAAGAGTTATTTTCATGTCTCTGTGTTTCTTCTTCTTAAAATAAAAATCTAATTCTAATTCTAATTTACTCAGGTTAGAAATGCAAGTTCTTTCAAGAGCACTGACAGTCTTCTTTTAACCATAACATTCTTCCTTGTTTGCAAAAAGAAAAATATATGCATCTCTAACTTATTTTGAAGGTCTCTGTATACTGTAGTACATTTGTTTTAGGAAACATTTTGACAGTTATACAAACCTTACTAAAATTTTAAAAGTAGCTTGCATCTAAAGGTCACGTATTTATTTATTCTCCATTATACACTTGTCCATTATCTATTTTCATAACAAATTTGGTGACATTTATGCTGATGCAGTGGAAAATTAATGGTGTTACCTACAGTAACCAAATAGACTTTAGCTTTCTTGTTTTAGATTGCTGATTGGTAATTAATGGCAACATTAGTTTTATCCTGTTCAGATTTTTATATTGTAGCTATTTTTCAGCCTTTAAAAAATCATTTCCTATGCAGATATTACATAAGTTACAAAATTGCAATTCTCTATTCCTGTTGACCCTACATTTTTCAAGTCTTCATGTCAAATTGGTGCTTTACAAATATTCCAATAGATATATATTGACTATGTGTTTTTTCTTCCTTAACAGGATATTTTTAAACTAGAGATGAGTGGGTCCGGATTTAATGCCAGAATTAATGCCAGTTCGGTTTTATCCGGATGTTCTAAATGGCTATCCAAAACATGTGACATCAGTGAGCCAATAAGATGCCATTTTGAGAACCGAGTAAATCCAAGTAAAACTGAGTAAAACTGAACCCACTCATCCCTATTTTAAACATTTCTAAATGCCTACAGTATTCATCAGTTTATGAAAGATTTTAATTGTAATTAAAGCTAAAAATTATATACAGTTTGTGCAATACATATCAACATAACCAAGTAAATTATATTTTAAAAGTAATTGTGATGCTGCTGTTTTCATCTGACTGATAATATAGATTGGCATTTCTGCTTTCATTTTGATTATTTTTTTTATTAAAATCTACCATGAGTAAAAAAGGCAATAAGTCAAACTAAACAAAAATGCCATATGTTCACTGATGCAATCAAAATAACAGATTCTCAGATCCTGTTCAAAATGACCCAGCTCACTTTACTATTAATTTATTTCAATTGGAAATACCAATTACAATATATCAGACAGACAGTTTAGCTTTTATGTGGATAATTGAAATCTCATTAGGTTCTCTACAAAAAGTAAATTATATGGTGGAAATCTGATTGCTACATCTCCAAGCTGTGTGAATATGCGTTATTCATATACCTTTCTCTGTTTGTTTTGTTTAGTGATTTGTTCTAAATTATTGTACATGAAGTGCATTTTCTCCTGCAAGGAATTGAAAAATTCATTAAATTGGTTTTGAGCCTTTGCTTATTATCAGTTTGCTTGGCATTCTATAGTTCCTGGAAGGTCTATACAGCCAAGTTTTCTTGTTATGATGAGAATTCTAGAGTGAGCCATAGCAGTCATAAGCAATATAAATCACTTTCATATTTTAGTGTCATTTGTCCATAATTTATTGCTCAGGAAAACATACTGTATCTTTACTTTATTTGCTAATAAATTGAAATATTCTCTGTAGTTCACAGAACATTAAAATTATTAAAATAATAGATTATTTCTAAGATCAGAGGGAATATAAAATAGTGCTATTAATTTACAATGAATCAAGTACTGTAGACTAGTTTTATTGTTTTACTAGAACAGATAAGCGCACTATGAATTAAAAAAAACTAAAAACAAATTAGTTAACAGCAGATTCTGGCTATGCTACTTTATTTGAAGACCACAAATAGTCAAGTAACTGGCAATTCAATTTGTTGTCAGTATATTGATAAAAAGAAATAAAGAAAAGAACTGGAAGAAAGGATGGTGGCAGGGGGTGGGCAAATAAGAATCTGACTATCTTTGTCTTGCAATCTTAGAGATGCCTCAAGTATGGATAAAAGGGGGGCATGTCCTGCCCTTGGTGCAGAACTAAGTGGTTTTTGCCTACTACTTCATATCATGCCTAAACAAAGACCTACAGTACCCAGCTGGATGGTGTCTCTGACCCTAGCCAAGCCATTATGTGAAAGAGATTATATCAGCCGTGCTCTATATATTCAACTGATCTGCAACTTTCCCCTTGCCCAACAGCACAAAGAACAACAGTCCAAACAGAAAAGCTGAAAAAAATCTGAGAAGTAGTATGGGGTTGATTCAAATTACAGGATCCTCATTCTGGGTGAAACAACATTCTTTAGATTCTTCAGGTCACCCCACTCCCTGCCTTATTTAAGTTGTTATTGGTCACAACTATATGGCCCAGTATAAACACACTCGACATGACCTGAAGTCATCATCACCTTTGCCGGCCTAGCTTCAAAGTTTAGCCCTCATCAGGCTTATTGAGCCATCTGTCAGCCTTGATTTCTCTCTCACTTTTTACCCATCTTATGTTTCCTGTTAAAACTGAAGTTTATCACTGATTTTGCCTGAAAAAGTGATGCATAGTTTTGAATAATAAGCTGTAAAAAAGGGTAATAATAACATTCTATGATTCCCAGCAATTCATTATACTGTACATAAATTATACATTTTTATTTATTTACTTTTGATTGATTATGATCAAGGTTTCATAGAAACATTTAAGGAAGAAGTGATGTCCATGGATAGAAAGTACATTTTGGAAAAGAAAAAAGAAAAAAATAATACACAAAAATTATGAATGGGCCTTTATATCAGCTTTGAGTTCCGAACACAAAAGTATGAAGAAGATCATAAAGAAAAATTGAAAAATCCTGTAAAAGGATCCAATCCTTAAGGACTTTATACCCAAGGAATCAGTTTTTAATTTCTAGAAGGGCAAATTTGAAATACAACTTATCATAGTAAAAAGTGCCCTCCCATATGAGACCTTAAACCCTGTGCCTACTAAATGTTTTCATAAATGTAGGGACTGCATAGTGTATAGAAGCATGAAAATTACTAATTTTACTATCAAAAACACTAATTATGAAATACTGTGGTTGAATTTATCACATGACATGGGACAAATTTAGTATGATATAAATATAATAATATTTATATTTATGATTTATTATTTATATTTATGATATAAATATAAGTATAAATTTATTAGAATGTAAATGTGGATTGATATATATAGGCCGCACAATTAGGTCTTTAAAAACTCAATTGCCTGAGCATAGCAGAAATATTAGAACGGTTTAACTATGCATACCTTGTCAGAACATTTTAGGACATCTCATAACTGCTCAGTTAAAGATCTCATTAATATTACAGAGATACAGAATGTCAAATTGAATTGGAGAAATAAGGACCATAAAAGTAAATTAGCAAGGGCAGCAATGGAATGGACATTTAAACTAAAACATTGATTCCAGATGGCCTAAATGCTGATTTTAAATGACATTTTTTTTTTTTAATCAATAGTTTTTATTTATTTTTAAACAGTAACATTCCCAGCCGGGTATGGCAGCACACATACTCTCCAATTTAAGTATGAGTCGACTGAACAAAAAATCAAACAGAAATATTACGATACATTAACAGTGCAGCCTTGTTTACAATGTCATAATCATGTACTGCCGAATCCGGCCGAAAACAAAAATAGAGCTAAAATCTAACAGATAGAGAGAAAAGATAGAGTAGAGCAAGAAAAAAGACATCACATTGAGACACATAGGGGGTAACAAAGACACGGGATAAGTTCCACGGATGGGAACGTTCCAAACGCATCTGATCATATATCTATCTTAATTAACAGTGATACATACTAATTATAGTAGTAATACTCAGGCATCCTCTGATTGTGGGGAGTGTAGCTGCGACAAATCTATAGGATTGGTAATAACCATAGGGAGCCCTGTCCGTTCCCGAAATATTTTCCACTTCAGCCAATAATTCAGTACTGAGGGTGGTAAGGGCGTATCGTATCCTCCCGATGTTTCAAATAGATAGTGTTTATGTGTGCTGTTAACAATGGCTTGGAGCGTGGGTACCCTTGGTGTTTTCCAAAGCTGTCCAATTGCAGCCTTTGTAGATATGAGAATATGGCCAGCTATATATCTATCACAGCACATAAGGTCGGGTGAGGAATAATGGAATAGGGCGAACATGGGGGTCATAGGGACCCCAAACCCCAACACTTCCCGGAGAAGAGAGAACACTTCAGTCCACATCGCCCCCAAAACAGGGCATTCCCCGAAAACGTGTAGGATGTTACCCACGTGGCCGCAGTTCCTCCAGCATAACCGGGAAATCGAAGGCCAAATGGTATGAAGTCGCTGTGGAGTGAAGTACGCCCTTTGGCACATTTTGAAGTACATCTCAGAGTGCTGCAGGCATCTTGAGATCCCAAAGCACCTTGAGGAGATGGAGTCCCACTCCTCCTCCCGCAGATCAATGGAGAGATCCCTCTCCCACTTCAGCTGTGAAGGAAATTTACCCCTTTTAGTGAGGAGGGTTATGTACTGGTACCATTTTGATATCCCACCCCTATGGTCCGGAGAAGACAGCCGGAGGCGGAGGGAGGCCAGGAGGGGGACAGGTGCCACCCCCTCTTTCCCACAAGACTGCAGCCAGTGTCGAACCTGCAAGTATTTGAAGAAGTCTTGTCTTGGGATACCCAAATTACTTAATAACTTAGAAAAGGGCACCAACCCTCCCTCTGAGTATAGGTCTCCTAAATGCACAACCCCAGCACGGATCCAATTTTCCAATCCTAGGTTGGGTATGAGATTAGCAATTGTCTTGATTTCTAAATCAGCCGCAGGCAATACAATTTTCGGATCCGACGCAGCAATCTTATGCCAGATCTTCAGAGTGCATCTAACCGATTCCCCTGGGCCTAGTCGCTTAGGAACGCTTTGGGCAGGGAGCAGAAACAAGTCTCTCAAGTCGATCGAACCCATGAAGGACCTTTCTATAAGGACCCATGGTTTGGGGCTGTGCAAGTCGAACCAATCTCGAGCCTGGCTGAGAAGGGACGCGGTTTGGTACGCCTCCAAGTTAGGGTATGCCACCCCCCCGACCATTTTAGGCAACATTAGGACCTGTCTAGCTATGCGGGGCCTCGCCCCTTTCCATATATACTGCGAGATAATCTTATTAGCTTTCACCAGGAGAGGTCTGGGGACGCTACGAGGTATAGCTCGGAACAAATAAAGAAGTTTAGGGAGTAGTATCATCTTGGTCGCGGAAATTCTTCCTAGCCAAGATATTTCATGAAGGGACCATTCTTTTATTAATTTTCCGAAGGCGCTAAGAAGGGGTACATAATTACAGTCATACAGGTCTCCGTCTAGGGAGAGGTGAATACCCAAGTACTTAATGGATCTAACCTGCCAAGCATAACGGTATAGATCTTTAAGTCGGGTCACAGTTCGTGGTGGTATGTGAAGCGGTAGGGCCTCCGTCTTGGTAGTATTCAACTTATAATATGAAATATTAGAATATCGGTTCAGCACGTCATGGAGCGCAGCCAATGAGGCTTCAGGGCGGGTTAAGCAGAGCAAGATGTCGTCAGCAAATAAACTGATCTTATGGGTTAAACCCCCAATTTCTGGGCCAGTAATCCTTGGTTCAGTCCTAATCATCTCAGCTAGTGGTTCAATGGCCAGCGCAAATATAAGGGGCGACAGGGGACAGCCCTGTCTGGTTCCGTTGGTGATATTGAAAGTCCCTGACAGACAACCGTTAACAAACACCCTTGCAGAGGGGGCAGAGTACAGAGCAAAAACAGAGTCTAAGAACCTCCCGGCGAACCGGTAATTGTCTAAAACAGCTCTCAGATATCCCCAATGAAGTCTATCAAACGCCTTTTCGGCGTCTAAAGAGAGTATAAGGAGGGGTGTTTTATGCGCATCACAATGTTCGAGAATATTAAACACCCTCCGGGTGTTGTCCGGAGCTTGTCTGCCCGGGACAAAGCCCACCTGGTCAGCCGCTATGAGGGAAGGGAGCAGAGGGGAAAGACGATTGGCAATTAATTTTGCAAATAGCTTAACATCTGTGTTCAACAAGGCTATAGGACGGTAATTTTGTACTGCTGTGGGGGGTTTGCCAGGTTTCGGAATAGCAACTATCTGTGCCTCCAGCATTTCTTTGGGAAACTTTCCCACATCCGATGCCTCGTTGAAAACAGACAGCAGTAGGGGAGCCAATTCATTCTTGTATACTTTATAGAAATTGGAGGTGAAGCCATCAGGGCCCGGGGCTTTGTCCTTCGGGAGACCAGAGACAGCTGTGTTTAGTTCTTCTAATGTCCAAGGGGCGCTAAGGAACAGGCTAGTCGCAGAGTCTACCGTTGGGAGGGATATTTCTTTCAAGAATGACTGAATATCAACCTCTCTGGGTTGGGGGTGGACGGGTCAGACCTTAAGTTATATAACTGAGAGTAATACTCTGCAAAGGTGTTTTCTATAGCATAGGGGTCAGATACCCTAGATCCAGACGCAGAACAGACATAATGTATCCTGGCTCTAGCTCGTTTAGACTGTAACTTCCGGGCCAAAAGGCGTCCCGCTTTATTACCTAGTGCATAGAACCTCTGATTTAATCTAGTAATATTGCGCTGCACCTCCCTAAGTGAAAAAGTGTTCACTTTTTCCCGGGCGGCTAATAAGAGCCTATAAGTGGTCTTATTGAGCGGGTTCGCTTTATGTAATGTTTCCAATCTGGCAGCTTCCCTTTCAGCAGACAGGCGTTCCGCCTGTTGGGTTCGTTTAAGTCTGGCAGCAGTCTGGATGGCTATGCCTCGAATCACCGCTTTGAGAGAACACCAGTTGTTAAAGGTCGAAGTATCTTCTGATTTATTTGTGTCAAGATATATTTGTATAGATTGTCTAATGGTGCTAAGGGCTTCAGGATTGTTGAGCAGGAATCTCCCCAGTCTCCAAGGCCCTGGGGGGATCCCACCTGTCTCCAACCCCCATACTACCAGCACCGGGGAATGGTCAGACCAGGTCATTGGCAATATTTTGATTTCTCTGATAGCCGTCAGAGTCTCTTTTTTTGTAAGAGCAAGGTCTATCCTAGAGTATGTGCCGTGTACGTGTGAGTAGAAGGAATAATCCCTTTCTGTGGGATGCTTAGTTCTCCATGCATCATATAGGTCGAATTCCCCCAGTAACTGGCGGAGGCTAGGCCTCCCGTCCCGAACGTTTCGACCTCCCAACTTAATACCTCCAGTAGAGCCAGATTTGTCTAATAGGGGGTCGACCACTAAGTTGAAATCCCCCATAATCATAACCGACCCCTTAGTATGTTTCTGTATCAGGGCACAAAGTTTCCTGCAGAAAGTGAGCTGACCAGTATTAGGGGCATAGCAAGATACTAGAGTGACCATAATGTTCTCCAGTGACCCTATCAAGATTAGATATCGACCCTCAGGATCTGCTATTTGGGACTCTAAGGTGAAAGTGCAGCTTGAAGAAAAAAGTATCGCCACTCCAGCTTTTTTTGTGGGGCCATTGGCCATATAGCAAGTAGGGAAACGATTATCTTGAAATTTAGGGGGATCTAATTTTTTGAAGTGGGTTTCTTGGGCCGCAACTACATTTGCCTTCATTTTATAGAAAGAGGACAGCGCTAGTTTCCGTTTCTGTGGGGAATTTAATCCCTTAACATTAAGTGAGACTAACCTGACTATAACCAAGCAGTACAGGAGCCATCAATCGCTGAGTCCATCGTCTAGGAGCACATCCCTGGGGAAGACAAGGCACATAGGGGAAACAGACTGGGGTAGACAAAAGAGAGTTATAAGAAAAAGAAAAGAAACAGACCCCATAAAGATATGGGGCCGCAGTAAGGCGCCAAAACATCCAGCGCCCCACCCAATGGAATAGAGGGGTTGGTGGCCAACCCCCCCGCAACCTAATAGACGAGGATTATATTTCTTGGTGTAAATACACCCACACGGCCTATCATTCCATAAACCTTAGGGTTTAGTGCCACAAAGACATACAGCGCTAGTCAGCTAAGTAAGTGCTGTTACTATGAGGTTATTAAGTTGAGGATTATTAGGAGAAAGACAGCAAATTAATTCTGTACTGCTCATACATTAAAGTCTACTATCATGCAATGATTAGCAAACATAGTATAACCATGTCTATAGCGTTAGCCGGCTTAAACCTCTCTCGCAACCGTCTCTGCAGTTGATTGTCAAGACCCGGGGCTTCGATCCAGGTAAAGGCACCCATGGCAGATGAGTGTGATCAGTGTACCATTACTTCTCAACCGTCGACCAGTCCTGCTGAAGTCAATGGTCAGGGGAACTGGGCCCAGGATCTCCTCCCAGGTTCCATTTACGAAGGAGCTTCAGGCCCTCATCAGCCGACGAGACGGCTATAGTAGAACCGTCTCTGAAAATCAGCAGGCGAGTGGGGAAGCCCCACCTATAAAGGATACCAGTCTTCCGGAGAATAGTAGTAACCGGTTGGAAGGAGCGTCTTTTATTAAGAGTGTACTGCGACAAGTCCCCATATAGTTGAAGCTTTCCCAAGGCTTCCGCCGTATCAGAGGATGGTCTGGCCGCCTTCAGCAAAGATTCTTTTATATGATAGAAGTGTACCCTCATCAGAACATCTTTAGATGATCCCTCTGGGGCGCCTCGTGCCTTAGGGATTAGCGATGAACTTGATCCAACAAGAGATCTGAGGAGCTGGCAGTGGGCAACAGTTTTTTGAAGATCTCCATAGTGTAATCGTGGAGACTACTATTAGAGATCGAGTCGGGGACCCCCCTGAGTTTCAGATTGTTCCTGCGCGAGCGGTCTTCCAAATCCGCTACTTTATCGCGCAAGAAATTCACTTCGCCCTCCAGGGTATCATGGGAGTCTATCAACGAATTGTGTGAGCCGACTACCTCGCCCATCTTAGTTTCCAGTTGATTTGTTCTCTCACCCAGGTCATCGATGGAGCTCTGGCAGGTTTTCAGCATGGCTCTAAACTCAGATGTCACGTCATCCTTAAATTGATGTAGTAAGAGCTTCATACTGCCGATCGTTAAGGCTTCACCATCTTCGAGACGCATTGAAGGGGATGCGCCACTGGGAGGAGGCTCAGAGGGCAAAAGAGAGGACCGCTTGGGCTGAGGAGAGGGGCCCACCCCAGGGGTTTCAGCTTCTGGGGGTTTGTTACGGAAAGAAGAGGGTTTGAAAAAGGCGACTTGATTGACCGTTTTGGAGGCTTTATTCTTCCTCGGAGCCATGGTTTCTGTTGCCACGGAAATTGGACGGATGCGATACTAGGGTGGCCCGGGTATCTTCAGTTTAGCAGTATAGCGGCCCGGTGTAGGTATGTATTAGCTAAAATGGTTGCGGGGAGGTATTAGGAGGACATTGTAGCGAAGAAATCACATCTCAGTGCCGCACAGGCGGGGTGAGTGCACCAGATCCAGTAGCGATGTACGCCCCTGTCCGGGAGATGTCCGTCGTAAAGATCAGCTCCTTTTCAGGTGTGCAGAAGTGTGCTGTACACAGCAGTAGCAGGGCGAGGGGTGACTCCGCTATCTCCCCGTTGTGAAAGAAGATAGTCTGAGGGAAGGATGTTATTCCGGGAGTTGTCCTAGGGGGGAGTTCCAGTCCCAGCAATGTTACCTCGTACTCCTTCTGTGTCGCCCCTGCAGCCTTTTAATGTTGGGCCTCCATCTCTAGCCTCGGTGCTCAGTTTTACTTGGGAGAAGGTCCCCGGAGGTCGTGCAGGGTTCACTTTCTGCTGCAACGTGGTGCCCACAGCCGTGGGTGACCTCGTGGGGGGTCGCAGACCCTTTAAGTGACCTAAGGCGAGCCGAATGAGGGGCGGGGAGGAGGATCAGCGTTATTTCCACGGGCCGCTCCCGCTCCTGGACCCAGGAGAGCGCTTAAAATGGGTCTCTTGGGGTGTTAGACTGTGTCTGCAGGAGCAGATGACGTTTCCCCGGCAGACAGGGGGGGGGGGCGCGGGTGACTCTGCGGCACGTCCGTCTAACTGTCAGGCGGTTGCTCCGGAGGGGCTTTTCAGCGGTGGTCACTGCGGTCCTTCCTCAGGGCTAGGGCCGCCAGCCGCGTTCTCTCGGAGGCCGCCTGCCGCCTACCTCGCGCTGCCGCCCGCCGCCGAGCATTCTCTCCTCACCAGCGTCCAAGATGGCCGCCGTCCGGGCTCCGGAGCGCGATGTCCGGCAATCCTCGGTCCCGGGGTAGGTCTGTCGGGCGGGATGGAGTCTCGGGTAGAGAGGACCGCTGTAGCAGCGATGGGAGGGTGTTCGGAGGGCACTGCAGGCGTTCTCGGGGTGGAGGCCCACTCGTCGGGGGATAAACTGAAAATTGAGGCCCCGGCTTCAGGGCGAGGAGAAGGCCGCAGTCCGCAGGAGCCAGAAAACCGGCTCCCCGACTCCGCAGCACTGTCTCCCCGCTTGCACCACCAGGGTAGGGCTTATGGCTGGTTTTGTAATTCGTGGATTTGTGGAACTGGAGGCTTTTTTAACACTATTTTGTCCCAGATCCCTGGGAGCTCAGATATAGTGCAGCCTGTTCAGTCAGCCTCCAAGCCACGCCCCATCTTAAATGACATTTTTTATAAAGAATTAAAAGTTCCCTTTTAGTATAAACAGTAACGTATTTATTACTATTTGAAAGTTTCTTTGCAGCTTAACGTACTTTTTATATACATACAGTATAGTACAGCATATAATTATGTAATATATAATTTTTAGGGATTATATATACAGGTTGAGTATCCCATATCCAAATATTCCGAAATACGGAATATTCCGAAATGCGGACTTTTTTGAGTGAGAGTGAGATAGTGAAACCTTTGTTTTTTGATGGCTCAATGTACACAGACTTTGTTTAATGCACAAAGTTATTAAACATATTGTATTAAATGACCTTCAGGCTGTGTGTATAAGGTGTATATGAAACATAAATGAATTGTGTGAATGTAGACACACTTTGTTTAATGCACAAAGTTATAAAAAATATTGGCTAAAATTACCTTCAGGCTGTGTGTATAAGGTGTATATGTAACATAAATGCATTCTGTGCTTAGATTTAGGTCCCATCACCATGATATCTCATTATGGTATGCAATTATTCCAAAATACGGAAAAATCCCATATCCAAAATACCTCTGGTCCCAAGCGTTTTGGATAAGGGATACTCAACCTGTATTTTAATGAGTTCTATCCTGTTAATATTTACAAAGTTCTGTCTAAGACACATGTGGAACACACATGATTTCCGGTCTGTGTTCCACTGAGATGGAATGTAGGGTGGAACACATGTACTCCCAGTCTGGTGGCTTCCGCCACCAGAAAAAAATGGACAGTTTTGTTGTGTTGTGTGGTGGAAATTAAGATATAGCCATGCTCATTGTGGCTACATCTGTGGTGGACGGGCACTCTCGGGCACATTAATTGTGAATGGGGAGCCTGCACGTCTAAGGCATGTGTGCCTTGGACGTGCATGCAGTCACACCATACAAGGCATGACTTTGCCAAGATGTAGCCTTGATGAGCATGGCAACATCTGTATATGGAATAAATTGCATTTGCCACATATTATTATCATGAAGATATATTACTGAATTGGTTGCAGTGTCATCAATTATCAAAGAAACTGTTATCATCAATTATCAAAGAAACTGTTATAGGAGTGATCAACATTTGAATTGTGTGAGAAGGGTACACATACAATTGAATTAATTCTGTGTGTAAAGATACCTTTTTGTGGTTACTGTAGATTCCCTTTAAGTGAGTAAGGGTATGTTTAAGTTATCCATTTACACCGAGTTAAAATTTCACTGTTTGATGTTACATACTGGAAATCCTGGTGGTGGATATTCAAAAGAAACCTTTGTGTGCACATTGAAAACATAATATAGAGTGAGTATCACCATTCAATTTTAGATTTATCCCTGTAGGAAACTATCTACCCTCCAGCACCCACTACTGTTCTGTGTGAATGATATATTTGAAAGAATCTACACATTATTAGTCCTTTTTTCCATTCCATGTTACAGATATGTTATCATACATCTTGCCTCAATACTTCATGCAGCAAAAGATGCCTGACGTGAGTCAGCCACCAGCTCCCAGGCAAGCCTGCTAATGTCAGGCATTTATTTTTGCCAAAAATGCATCTTAATCACATCCCTATGAAAAGGACACACAGCTTATGCTGATTAAAATGATACGAATCATGCATATATTCTATGTACAACTGTGGTTGTATCTGCATACGAAATGGTTCTTTACAGTGACTTTCAGGAAAACACTGCAGCGTAGCATTTCATATGCAGATACAGCCACAATCACACACAGAATATTAGCATGCTGCATGGCTTTTAATCAGCATAAGCTGCTTGTATTTGCATAGCAATGAGACTTAGGGGGACATGTACTAAGCAGTGATAAAAGTGGAGAAGTGAACAAGTGGAGAAGCTGCCCATGGCAACCAATCAGCTGCTCTGTTTATGGTTATAGCATGCAAATTATAAATGTTATGTCTTTGCTGATTGGTTGGCATGGACAACTTCTCCACTGGCTCACTTCTCCAGTTTTATCACTTCTTAGTACATGTCCCCCTTAGACACATTTAAACGGAAAAAGCCACACATAAAGAGGCTTGGCAGTACCAAGCTACGCCACAGTATGACGTGACTAAAAGGACTGTTTCATGTAACTTCAGCAAGGCTGTAGGACACATCTGTATAACCATCATGTGAAAGGACATGAGGGACAGAAGTACAGAGAGGTACAGAGATCTTAATAGGACCACATCTGGAACATCAAATGTATAAGACTGTATTATGGTTATAATGGATAGCGCTTTTTATCTTGGCCTTCCTATTTGATTTTATTGTAATTTATTTTTTTTGTCTGGGTCAAATTTTGGTTTCTTTCCATAATTATGCCTAGATGTCTTCTGTTTGCTTTTTTATTGATCTGTCAGTCATATTCCTTCTCTTAGTTTTTTATTTTTACCCATCTTATGTATCCTGTTAAAAACTGATTTTGCCTGAAAAAATGGAGCAAAGTTTTGAATAACAAGCTGTATTAAAAGGTTAACAATAACATTATGATTTCCAGCAACTCATTATACTGTACCTTAATTATATATACAGTATATTTTATATATCTTTACTTGTGTAAACCGATATTAATTGATCTGTGCATCAATTTCTCTCTGTTCAAATTGAATTGTTTATAAAACTTAACTATCCTGTTTCTAACAGGATCAGAAGTGAAAATATAAATATATACTTTGTCATATTGAGCTCTCTGGGTACAAGCAAAGCAGGGGCTAATTTTATTTTTCTGACATAGCTCCTGTACATCAATGCTATTCAGGCTCCATGCTGTGGTTTGAGTCCTATCATATAGACATTGTTTGCATTTATGGAGACAAAAGGTGTACCTCAGATAAGGACAGCCTATGAGATAAGGCTCTGTGGTACAGAAAATGCTGTAAATATGACGACAAAAGGTCTGATTCATAGCCGCTGGCAATACCAATGATCACGTAGTTGAGCATTTTTTTTGCTGCTGCTCATGCATGGAAATCACTAAATACTCCTGATTGGCATACAATACACATACCGTAGGCAGACAAAGGTGCTGTTGAAATCAAAATGCCATAAATGTCTTTGAAAAGTGATGGGGCGTTCCTGGGCAATTACTAGGAGGTGTCTTGTAGCACATATAGAGATGGTCTGTATTATGAGAGTGTTGCGTGCATGCAGAATGAAAGTGGTTGCATACACAGACACTCATGTAGGAGGCCATATTTGGATGGACAAACTGCACCTGCCATAGGGCTTGAGTAAGTTTCGATGATGAGAACTGATGGTGACACTGAAGATGGACACTGGCAGTGGGTGTCTTAGTCCTTGCACATTCGGATGCACAGATGTACACCAGGTAAGGCCTTTTAGTGGCATTTGCATAAAAGTCACAGATTGGTGACCACCAATAGATGCAAACTCTGACACGGCTACATCAGACTCAGATAATAAATATGCATATAGGTAATGCAAAAACCAAAATAATATTCTAAAAAAATTCCATGTTCTGAGTTATGTTGTTGTCATCTAAGAATAGTGACATGAGTTTACATCAGTGATTGGGATATATATATATATATATATATATATATATATATATACACACGGTATATTCCTTTTACATTAATATATCATACAGTTGTCATATTTAATATGCATTTCTGTGCAAATGTATACTCTGGTGGTTGCATTATTATGCTTCTATGATCTTCTAGTAAAAATGTATTCACTACTACATCTGTATGTAGGGAAAGTCATAAACCCAATGGGCAATTAGCATAGATACAGACCTCTTTCTAGTGATCTCACAATCATGAGATTATTGGGCTTTAGGAGAATACTTATAATACAACAGGATTGATGTTAAGGTTTTTAGTTTTTTGGGAGGATTGAGGATTTCTCTGTATACTTGCTGAACACCAGGCCAACAGGTTACATGAATATTAGTTTTTTGCAGATACTTCATTTTATTTTAAGAAAATGTTTAGCAATAATTTAACTGTTTGTTAATTTAATTTTCTTTTTTGAAACATTAAGCATTGTGTCTGTTCTATTTATGTTCTTAAAAGATTCACGTGGTAGATAAACTTGCTTAATTTGTAAATACTACTTTTAAGGAAGATAATTGTTTGGTTACCAGTACATTTGATCAAATTTAAATTTGGTGATGTATTTTGAGATAAGAAAAACAAATCTTCGTAGTGTGTAAAGGTTATTAAATACTAAGTTGTTATCTAGCATTTTGAAGGATAGTAATCTTTTTTAGACAAATCAGGTGGTTTTCTTTTGATTAACCTAACTTTTACATCTAAACACATATCTCACACACACACACACACACACACACACACACACACACACACACACACGTACACACACATACGTAAGCCTTACTTTGACATGAACCATGAACAATTCATTTATCTCTATCCAGCATTTGGATCCTACTTGGGATGGTCCACTACAAAAGACTTATGAAAAACATTTAAGTAACCACCACAGTCTTATGCTTTTTGCTTAAACAATTCTGGAAATACAGTATATATTTTTTAAAAGATTAAAATTGTTTATCTCCTCCTTTTAGACTAGCTCTAATCTTCTCATATGAAATAAGGGATATAATCATGGTAATCAGTATTATCATGAAATTCCATGTTAATTTTGTTTTTATAAACATCATATGATTACTTTTAAAGATGCTTAATGATGTTGATTGGGAAATGAGTTGGACTAGAAAATGATAGCAGTAGATTGGAATATTCTAGGGGAAATTAATTTGTTAAGTACTAGTTGTTTTTTCTTTCAAAACAAATGACAAAAAGTAAGAAGTGTATTAATCATTTTATTATATAAAATAGTGTGGGATAATGTAATGTTTCAGTTACACATTTTATTTTACATTCATTAGCAATAGCCTCTTAATAAAAATATCACCTAAATATAATGTAATGAGCAGGTCCTTTTCATATAGAAATAGTGTTCAATAAACTGTTTAGTGATAAAAGTGTAACTCCCTATAGATTGTAAGCTTGCGAGCAGGGCCTTCCTACCTCTATGACTGTTTGTTATCACCCAGTTTGTTATGGTTATTTGAAATTGTAAAGCACAACGGAATTTGCTGCGCTATATAAGAAACTGTTAATAAATAAATAAAACTATTTGCTTTGTTATGTGTATTAATATAAATTAATTATTTCATGTTATAGTGTATTCTTTTTTCTAGTTTAATAATATATGTAATAGTATGTTGTAATACATATTATGTTAGCATGTATTAAATACTAATATTTATTAAAATAATAAAATGAAATGTATATTAAAATACAAAACCAATCTACGGTTTCCTTAAACCAACTATAGGATGTTTACATAGTTAATGAGCTCATAATCTATTGAAGACTTAAATCCTTTAATTTTAGTAAAGTAAGCTACTCAATATTCATGTTTACTTTATTTCACTGTACAGTATATTAAAGTAAATCATCTGCATTTACAGTATATTAACAGAGTCTAAAGCCTCCAATTACAGACTACTGTACTACAGTGTATATTTTGCCTATATCTTGTAGTCATTACTGCCTCCTCATTTCATTCATGTTGCTATTTCTTGAAAAAAAACATGTTGTATGCAGCTGGTGAAAAAGGAAAACATCACAAAAAAATACATTTATAAAGGAACACAAAATGTAAGGCATATGTCAGTTCAGAACTGTGGTTAAATAGATTGCTTCTTGCCGTGGTATGATTAGTTCTTTAGGGATAAATTGAATGCAGTCTTAAAGGAAAGCTTTAGCATAACAATGTGATTGAAATTATCCTTGCTTCCTGTCGCCTTGTAAAAGGTACATGTGAAAAGGTGAATACAACTGGGCAAATAGAATTGAGGATTCAAAGAAGAGATTGCTTTTCCATACATGCAATAAACCAAGAAAATTGCTTTGAGCAAGCATGATGTCAATATGTAAATTTGGAGTAATGTGAATAAAATATATACAGAAAAAATAATAATTAATGGATCAAAATATGAGGAACAATTAGTCTAACCTGAATAGTATTAATGGGAGACAAATGTCAACAGAAAATTATTCATACATACACACATACAGTATATATTTTTATCTATCTATCTATCTATCTATCTATCTATCTATCTATCTATCTATGTTGTACAACCTTTAAGGGGGCACACACAGAGAGATCCGTGCTTAAATTCTTAGCAATCTGACTAGATTGCTTAGACATTAAGCATGGATCTCTCCGTGTGTATGCCCCCCAGTGATAGCGATGCACGGCCTCGTGCATTGTTATCGCCGGTGCTAGATCAATCTAGTACATCGCTGATTTCACCCGCTGGGTGAAATGGGCGCCTCCCCATCCGCCCCCTCACTCAGCACACATCGCGCTGTGCTGAGCGGGGGGAGAGATGCGTGCTGAGTGGTCTGTGCTAGATCGCTCAGCACACATCTCCCCATGTGTACTGGCCTTTACGTTTTGTTTTTTTTGAGAAATGCAAACTGTTTGTTTAATCTCCTTGAAGACCGGGAAATGGATGCATCAAGCTTTGCTTTTTGCATGTGATGCATTCTGCCACTGATCACAAGCAAAGCCGTGTTTAATAACACCATATGCTTGCAAAAATGCAGCTCTAATTGTAAAGAACAGCTCTCCTGATAAGAGCTATCTTACAGTATGTGATTAGAGGATTTCCGGGTTTATTACCCGGGAGTCCTTATTTGCATGTACGAGCCGTGGGAGACAGTGGGAGGAATCCTATAGTATTCCTTTCAGGGAATATGCTACTTAGGGAATATGCTTCATTGGCTTCTATTATGCAACACCATCTATATAATCTATCACTTAGAATGTAAGCTCTCACGAGTAGGGCCCTCTTCCCTCATGTGCTTATCCTTTTCTTACTTTAATAATCCTCATCTGCCCAAATCACGCAGTTTTTTGGCCACCTGGAACTTATCTCTGTCATTTACTGGTGTAGTTATGCTTAGTTACCCTGTACTTGTCCTAAATTGTCTTCAACTGTAAGTCACTGTTTTCCTGTTTTGATTATGTGCATATGTACTCTGTAATTGGGCGCTGCGGAACCCTTGTGGCGCCATATAAATAAAGGATAATAATAATAATAATAATAATAATAATATAAATAGAGCCTATCAGGCCCAAGCTCTGGAAAGTTTTGCTTTCCGAAGCTTGGTGCAAATGGCAAATGCAGTCAAACCTGAATTTTCTGAGGTTTGCCCACATTTTTTAAAATTTTTGCATCATGCCCCTGGAGTGGTTTACACATTCTTGGTCAGACCCATTCTCTCACACTTTTGCCTCACTGATTAAGCCAAAGATCAAAATAAATTACTAACCATGATTTAGTAATTGTAAATGGATTATGGACTATCTTCTATACCTCCATTTATTTAAATGGCAATAGGACATAAGAGCCAATGGCATAATTACTTGTGTGTTTCTGAGAGAAACATGGCCATGGTAACACCAGGATAGCTCTAAGCACAGTGTTAACTTCAATATTGAGCTATAATGACATGGCTGTTAGGGCACAGAGACATTTGTTGCATTAATATAGATAGCATGTGCCTTGTATGTGTAAAAAATAAATGAAGAAATAGTTATGATAATACTTCATGCCACTGTATTCATTTATAATACATATATAAAAGAGACAAAAGTTGATTTTATGTGGGCTTTTTTGCACATGAGAGTCATACTCTAACTCCTTATTTCAGACTTTATAGAGAATCTCTTCTGTTCCAAACTTTTTCCTGTTTAATCATTTTTTCCCATTTCAACTAAATTGATTTTCCCTTTGTGAACATTTTAACCTTATACCAATTTTCTTTTTATTGCTAAACGTGTGACTTCTATCTTGTTTAGCACATTCAGTTATTTTCAAACTGACAGAAGCTTTCTGAAAGGGTCTGAAAAAGCCAAAATGCTGATATGAAATGCCACCTACTGCTTTGATCATTCAGGAAGACTGCTCTGTACATGTCTGGAATACAATTGTTACTGTACAAGTCATTTTAATGACTATTATCATTTTAAATATAAATGGACTTGTACAATGTCTTGCACATGTTGATTTTGAAATTCTATATTATGTTGATTTGAAATTCAGAATTTTGCTATGAACCTAAGTATAATGAGATTGTTGGTTTCTATATGCAGTATAGTATATCTTGCAGTCTAATTAAATAACTCATGAGCCATCATTTCTAATTACGAATCTACAATTTTCAATTTATTTTTAAAGGCACATAAAAAAATTATCTATCTATCTATCTATCTATCTATCTATCTATCTATCTATCTATCTATCTATCTATCTATCAATCAAAAAGGCAGTGATGAAACAGTGCATCACAAGGCCCATAAAACAAATTGTGTAGGGGACTAATGATGCCACATTAGAAATACAGGTTCCACATTCTACTTTTATTATCAATCATGGTTTCACCCCTCCACAGTACTGCATTGTCTCAGGAAATATCCTAGCTACAGTATGTTGAGAGCAGATCAGGGAACTTGATTGAAGGAGGGGAGGGGGTGCTATGGGATGTTCTGGAGTGTTGATAGGAGGGAGAAAGAATTGATTAAATGGGCCCAGGCCTGTGTGAGACCACATCAGTGTTGTGTGGTGGGGTGAGGCAGGTGAGGCAGAGCCTTTCATGTGATACTAATGTTTAAACCAGAGTTTTGGCTATATACAGGATGTGGAAAATATGAAGAATATGTGATAAATATCTTCTTTGCATAATTCTAACCATTTTTATAGTCAAAACTCTAGAGTAGAAAGTCTATGGTTGCCTCCCCAGCCTATCTATTCTGCACATCTCTGATTAAATCTCACCAAATGTTGGCAGTTTATACTGATTCACCTGTGTATAATGCCCACATGAACCCTATGGCTCATAAATTGTGTGTAAATCTAGCTCTGGTACTAGCTAGTGCCTCCTCAGCTATTTGCCTCAGTGCACATATCTGGACCACGCATAGTATTTTCAGAGATATTTTGGTGAGGGGGCTGCCACTCCTCCCAGATTGGACCAAACCCCACAGTACCTGGGCCCCATTGCTCTCTTAATGGCCGTGGGGGTGGCACAGTTTTAAAGAACCATTACCTCCCCTACAGTTCCACCAATGTAAAGGTGATAATATAGTACAGCTTGGTTTTTTAATCATGATTTTAGAATGAATATATAGTTTACTAAAATACACATTTTTCACTGACATTTTATTGTGTGGGTTTAGCTCCACTTTAGAGGAAAATAACCATACTGTATTGGGTTAATTAAAAACTATGTAAATAAAAAAATGGAATTTAACACATACCAGGGTTTTTCACTTATTAATGTAACTCAGGATTTAAATTTGTCGTTAATAAATGAGTTAATAGAATTTAAAAGTTATGGTTCTATTATTTTCTGTCTCAAAGATCAAGAGTTTTGTTTGTGATTCAAACTTTCATTAGGACACATTGTTAAAAATACATCCACTCTGATGGGAATGACACCACTCTCCCAACAAACCGAATATCATAGATATTAGAGAAATAAAATCATATACATAATATAATTTAGTAATAAAATGTGGATTATAAAATTTATATTTAACACATGCAATGGCATTTCTAGCGGCGGGCAAGCTGGGCAATCACACGGGGTAAAAATAATAATAGAAGACATCCCGCACAGGACACAGTACAATTTAGTAATGAGATAGAAACCAGCAATTAAGAATTATAATTTAGATAGATTTCTTTTGATCATATGTAGCACTGGAGGTGCTCCATTGGATAGAATATCGGATACTCAAGTACTGTGAAGGTTCCTAAAAAGGAACCTGATGAGAAAAATAAAATCCCTTTGTGGAGCACTCTTTTAGGTAAATAGCAGATAAATTAAAACATAACTTTTATTTACTCCATCCTAAAAACTAAGAACATTAAAAAGACATACAACACACATATATCATTATAGTATACTCAAATTTCCTTGGAAAGTGGTGGTAATAAAGGTTGCATAAAGGGTGCCCACCGTGGCACTTTAATGCTGCTATAATTGGCTACCCCTTCTCCCAGCTATAGTACTCCTTTTGCTGGGGGGAGTTTCAAGAAATGACGCAATTGTGTCACAATGCAATCGAGTCATTTCGTGAATCTCTGCCCGGTGAGTGGCGTACTATGGCAGACCAGAGTGGGCAGTACAGATGGTGTAATGGTTAGCATTACTGCCACACAACACTGAGGTCATGTGTATGATTCCCACCATGACCATATGGAGTTTGTATATTCTCCCCGTACTTGCGTGGGTTTCCTCTGGGTATTCCGGTTTCCTCCCACTATCCAAAAATATACTGGTAGGTTAATTGGATCCCAAAAAACGTAACCCTAGCATGAATGTGTGTGTGTGTACATGTGGTAGAGAATATAGATTGCAAGCTCCACTGGGGCAGGGACTGATGTGAATGGCCAAATATTCTCTGTAAAGTTTTGCGGAATATCTGTGCGCTATATAAAAAAACTAGTAATAAATAATAATAAATAATTATAGCACCTGGCAATGAGCATTACACACCCCTGGCAACAAGCAAAACAGCAAGAGCATAAAACCTCTGGCAACGAGGATTAACACTCCTGGCAATGAACATGACAGCCAGAGCATGAAACCCCTGGCAACGAGCATTACACAGCCCTGGCAATGAGCATGACAGCCAGAGCATGAAACCCCTGGCAATGAATATAGAACCCAGAGCATGAAACCCCTGGCAACAAGCAGGTAATTTGAAAGTAATTAGAAGCCTTACGTGGGGCATAATGATTCATGGTCATTGCGTTGTGTTGCATAATATGGTGCAGGGGGCATAATATGGTACAATGGCCACTACTATGTGGGACTTAATGTGGTGACATTTTCTTCTTTCCTGCGGTGGCCGAGGTCTTTTGATGCAGGGTCAAAATCTGGAGTGTAAGGTAGTCTTTTCCTGTGAGGCCCATTTTACTGATACCATGCCCATTTTGACATGGCCACGCCCCCTTGCCGGCGTGCGCATAAAATATATATTCTTTCTGTCTATGGGAGGAACGCATTTATTTACTGTTCACACTTGGACCCAAATTGGCTAAAAACAGCTCTGAACACATGAACAAGTAATGTTAAATATAATAGTGCATACCATAATAAATTAATACAACATAGCTTTCTAAAATAGTACTTTATTAGTATTTTTAATTGGTAAGTATTCAGGATTACTTTATCCAATATTTGAGACATTATGTGGCGGGTTAAATGCCTATTTTTACTATGTCATAGCTTTTGCAGTTACTGTAGCTACAGTATGTTCTAGTCGATTTAATATTGTAGGTACTATTCTATTTACCATTATTCAGTATTCATGTTATATGTAGATTTTAGATACAGTACATTTTATAACTATGTTATATGAGTCTTTTAATTTCTCTAATATCTTTGATATTTGATTTGTTGTGAGAAGGGTGAGAAGGGTGGCATTCCTCTCATTTAGCTTAGCAGATGAAAATAATTAGAGCTATATATATATATATATATTTATACAATTTATGCATTTGGACACACTGTGATGCCGGGAGTTATTTCTACTATTGACACAAACTGCAGACCATTGTCACTACAAACATGTTCTATCAGTGATTTCAGGCAAGGAAGTCCTATGAAAGAGATAGTTTTTCTGTATATAGTGGATTTCATTTTAAAGACCTCAGGCTTTTGGAGTGGGCAGGAGAAAAGATCTGTCCAAATGAAACGTTTCAAATAAGGATAGGGGTGTGCAGCTATAGACTGAGGAACTTCAACCGATAAAGACACATGAAGTGAATATATGTAGATTCCATGAAGTGAATATATGTAGACAGATTGGTAGTCCCAGCACTTCTCCAACAGTTTATTTGTAGGTGTTTTTTGGGTACTGAGATTATATAAGAACTGTATATAGTATATGTTGTGTAATATAAGTGAAACAATCTTCCAGCAACAGGTACTGTATGATCACCATTTGGTGTAGAGATTTGCACCTTGAGTAAAATTACACAGATACCCAGTTTCGGAAACAAACAATAGAGAGGGTAGTCAGATGAAGGAGACTTCAGAATGGTCAATGGCAATCTAGTTCAGGTAAAAGTTTATCAGCAAACATGAACAGTGGGTCCAGTGCAATTTACAGATAGAATAACCATTACTCTTTTTATGGCAATGCATCTATTTAAAGCCTAAAACACAGATGAGCTGGAAGACTAGAGGTGAACTGGCCCCTCAATTCATTTGTAGCAGCTTTGGAATGACAAACCACCAGGGGCAGCATAAAGATGCTGTCTGACACCCCCATAGCAAAGAGTTAAGAACTGAAATACAAAAAGCTGGGAACTGTTACTAAGCAATGGCTGCAATTGGTACTGTGGCTCTTAGCATTTAGTAGGATTAGCCCCTTAAATCATTTGGAGGTCTTCTAACAGAAAACAATTCAGGGATGAGCAAGTCCAGGAGTAGCACAGGTAACAGCTAGACTGAGCCTTAACAGGTAAGGGTCCATGGTAGTTTGACCCTTGTGGTCTGACAGAGAGCTATATCCCTTTCACACTGAAAACATGGGTCCATTGCAGGTTCCCTGCAGACTGCACCTGTGTGTAGCCTGCGTGATCTGCCAGCAGTTGGAGATGACAATCCACCTCTCTAGTCCTTTTAGCTTCACCCAGGTCGGATAACCCTGGTTGTGCCGTTCACATGGCACATTACCTAGGTTGGTTGGGTAGACACTTTCACATAATGCCAGGATCAGATTTGCAATATCTGAGGTCAGAAGCTTGGTCTGAACGGGGTATTACACATGACTTGCAGAGGTACGGAATGCTGGTGGACAGAATACCAATGCCAACTGTTCCCACAGTCCACTACCCCCTAACCCTCACTTCTCACAGCCTAACCCTAACCTACCCCTTAGTGACTGAGCCTACCCCTCCCCCTTAGTGCCTAAAACTAACCTCACCCCGGTGGTGACTATACCTAACCATCCTTCCAGCAGCCTAACCCTACCCTCTCCTCCCGCAGCCTTTTTTCTAAGCACCTGGAGGTGCCTAACCTAACTCCCCCCCCCCACACACAGCCCTAACACGGCCACAATACTTACAGTGAGGATACGGCAGTCGGTATTCTGGCATTGGTCTCCTGACCTTGTTGGAATTCTGGTGTTAGCATTCTGACAGCTGTCAGGGTGGGATTCCAGCAGAGGCTTTCTGGCTGCAGGGATACTGACAGCCGGCATCTTAACTGCATCCCATTAGACAAAACATACATGAAATACAAATAAAAACTCTTCACAATGTATATTATTTGCATTAGTAATGCTGGAAAGGGATATAGTTGGCATCCCAATGCTCAGAAGACCAATGCCAGAATCCTAAACCCAATAAACTCCTGATGCTGGAATCCTGACAGTCAACATCCCAATTGTAAGTATGCCGAGGAGGGTTAGGGTTAGATTGCACTGGGGTGGTGGTATATGGTTAGGCACTAGGGGAGGGTTAGACTGTGTAAAGGGAGGATTGGTGTTAGGGTTAGTGGGGAAAGGGTTAGCTTACCCACCACATGTCATGATTCTAAGCACCAGGATGCCACTAAGCACTAAGATCCTATACCCAACCTGCTGGTTAGTTGTGACCCTGAAATTATTACACCTATACACCACAACATTTTTAGATAATAAAATGCCTGCCAATATGACTCATGCAGTACATACCTTGCAGAATACACACATGTTGGATCAAGCCAATGACATGGTTTAACATTGTAAGTGCTATAATTATAGTTCTGAACATAGCAAAAATATTTTTTTAATTAGTCTTTAGGGGTTTTTGGATTCCCTGCTGATCTGGTAGTGAATCAATCAAAATAACTTTCTAATTAAATCACATGGGGCTAAGCAATGGTTTACTGAAGCTTTGCTATATTAGGTATTCCATAAGGACAGGACTGACAACTTGAAAATAAAATACAATAGCATGTTGTTTATGTCAATCACAATCATGTTTTTTATTATACAAAATGTTCATAAAAATTTCAATTAAGACAGCAATAGAATATGTATAATATAATATGAAATAAGACATGTAGAAAGAATTGCCTGTGTCAACAGGAAATAGTTTTATATTTACATAGTAGTAAATATGTTATAGAATCTCATTATCAGTTACAATGATGATAAACCTGAACAGACATTTGAAAGTAGATCACCTTTGTTTTATTGCTGACATACTGGCTTATACTGTAGTAGTGTATAACATAGAACACAGTAATATATATATATATATATATATATATATACATATATATATATATATATATATATAAAACACGAAAGTATCTTTATCTCTCGCCAAACTGGGAGCAGCACAACGGGAGAGATCCCTGTTAAAAGACCTCAATAGCATACAATATAAAAACATTTTCCCAAGTGCGCTAAAATGGAATGTATTTACACAGGATCTTCCAGCGTTATTTCCATAAGCATGAGTTGTATACTGGAGAATGTTTGTGTCTGGGAACCTGTAATAGACACCCCTCACCAGATAGTCACCCAAACAAGAGGCCCAAGGCCAATTAGTAAAAAATTATTTTAATAGCATACATTTGAACAGATGGAATTTTCCATATAATTCATCATGAAATATTCACAAGAATCTTATAAAATGTCAATAAAACCAATAAGTTTGTTGTTAACTTAAGATACTCCCTCACTTCTTACAAGGTGTGAGCTCAAGAGGAAATATCTTCACAAACAAGGTTGAAAACTTCTGACTGACAAACCCAAAGCATTTCGTCTTATCGACTTCATCAGAGGTAACGGATATAGAAGACAGGCTTATTTATCATCAGTAGGTTAATATATAAGAGCCATGATCTTAAATATAAGGATAATTAGATCTCTAATCAAGCTCTTGATAGTAGCTTAATTGGTGGTTCCTTTTGGGAATACTGGCAGTCCTGTATTGGTGCTTATGAAAACTACCTTAAAGATAACTGATCCTTAATAAGGTCCCTTATGGGGGCTACTGATTATAGTTCCCTTTAGGGTGTTGACAGTCATATGTCGGTAATTTTGATAAATCTGGATATTATATCTATATCTTGTAATCAAGGCTATCTCAGATTCGGATATTAATCCATAAAGAAAATATAACTCAAAGAATATATAGCTGGTTTGACAATCACAAAGATGCAAGTAATATCACTTCCTCAATAAATCTCACAGAGTAGATCCTGGAGGATTTTTGCTGTGTGTGAAAGTAACAGAGTCTGACGTGTTCAACATTGTGAACACTGGGTCTGTGAGCTGAGATGCTGACTAATTGAACACCACCGCTAGAGCAGTGTGGAGCGAGCCGCAAGCTGCTATCCGGAGGCAGCAGTGAATCGTTTGCATACTGGTGCTTTTAAACCTTGATGTACGTGAGTATGTTATTTTTTGAGTAAAATTACTTGATATCTAATCTCACTGAGTGCGCCCTCGTTCTCTTTCAGTTCTTATGTATTGGAATAACAGTGTTGGTAACACTGTTCAATAGAGGTGCCTGCATTCACATCACTGGAAACTACGGACTGTCTGTGTTTAAGGACACAGGACATTGATTGCACAACCATGTTTTTATATATATATATATATATATATATATATATATATCTCGCTGTGTGTCCGGCTCTCCCAGTAGGTACAACAGTCATACATCGAGTGCCTCCATTATCGATGAAATACAGATGGCAGCAGATGTGGTACTCCTGACGGCTAAACAAGTAGACTCTTAGCATGTATTAACAGTGTTTCATTGCTTTAATCCCGCAATTTCATCAGATCAAACAACTATAAATAAAGTCTTACCTTATATACCAATACACCACAGTGATATTCGGCGTCTGGAAGATGGATCACCCACCCGTTCCTGGCAGTGAATAGTCACTGACGTCATCAGCGCTTGTTCAGCAAGTGCATATCATCACCATAGCAACAGCACTCACAATCCAATCTATGTGTCCAATCTATGGATCCAATAACTTTCTTTTTTGCAGAATAAAAGTGGACACAATTGCCCCGAGGGGCATGAACGAAAATAACCCACTGTCTATTTTCCGTAAATAAACAATGATTAGCCAGTAGCCCATAATGGCACTGCATGGAGATGCAGCTCATTGGTGTATTATCACTGTTGTTCCTACTTGATATTAACTAAGTTACCTTATTGTGTTTGCTCTTCCAGAGGCTCTATTGAATATGTCAATGATATTGCTATTTGGTCTGTATTTGGACACTGAGCCCCACTCAGGGTCATCTGCTAGTAGTAGTCCCTATCTAGTACATTTATACTTTCCACTTTTTGTAATTTTTTCTTTTATATATATGGTTCTATACTCTAACTCGTTATGTGCCAGTCCCCAGGTCTCTGCCATTTACCCTATCTTCCTTTGCTTAATTTCACTTCTGTATTAGATTTCAAATATGTATGGACTTTCATGATTCCACATTATTATTATGTGATAGTTTTATATGATGTATATATTTGGTCATTTGGTGCTTAATTAGCTACATTGTTATACAGGCACTCATATATCCCCATAGACCATGCTTGTACTATCAACAGTAGCTCCCCGCCGAACCCGGAAGTGACATTTGCGTTCCAGGTGCTGAAGTGCAGACGCACTACCTGGTTACGACTTGACAATCCTTTATGAGCCAGTCTAGCATTATGTGATCCATCCTCTACACCACATAGGGCTCTGTTAACAGCCCAAGTAGTCTGTACTTAGCTTTAGCAGTGCAAACGGACTTCCGGTTCCGCCAGAAGTGGCGTTTGTGCTCTGGCAGTGGAACGCATCAGCCAGCCCATTCTGGGCGGGATTGGTGTCGTTTTTACTAACTGCTTAGGGTATTTAGCAGGGGCCTGGGAGGCGTAGTCCGCAGTTCCAGTTCCATGCTTCTGACTGCTGTTATCTTTTACACTTGTGACTACATTGCTACACCTTGAAAAATGTCCTGGTTTGGACCAAAACGTCGGTGAACTTGTAACCACTTGAAACTGTGAGATGGGTTTTTTCTTCATTTTTTCCTTAATAAATTATCTTTGTGTATTATTGTTATAGAAGTCTGGAGAGTGCTATCATTTTCACTATTGTGGAAAACACTACACTGTACTATGGGTCCCACCCTTGTTTGGGTTGGACTCTGATTTGGCACCCCAGCGGTTATCTCGGTTGGGTGAGAGTGTGAGATTCTATTATATATATATATATAAATATATATATATATATATATATATTTATTTATTTTAGAGATGAGCGGGTTCGGATCTCAGAGATCCAAACCCCCCGAACTTCATGATCCGAGCCAGGAACCGAGTCTGGCTCAGGACTTCCCACCAGACTCGGATCCCAGAACGAGGTAAAACATCATCATCCCAGATTCTCAAGAGTTTTGGATTCCATATAAGGAGCCGTATGTTGAGCTATGGTGGCCAATCCCGAGATTGGAAGGTCCAATCCTGGGGATTGAGGGATCAGCGTTGAGCGTCCAAAGGATGCTCAGATGCTGCCCAGCTTCCTCCTTCTGGCTCCCCCGATGCAGCATGAGGTCACGATGCACCGTCAGGCAAGCACTGAGGGAGTGCAGGAAGAGATCCCCTCCCACCCACCCTTGGTATATGGTTAGTAATGTGTGCGGTGTGGGCTGGGCAGGGTGGGGTGACGTGGTGACCACACACTTAAAAGCCAATCCCAGGTATCCTGGGAATCCTGGGATTTGCCATTTTTCAATCCTGGAACCCGGGATTGAAAAAATTGGCTTCCCTTGTTGCCGCCATTTTCACTCTGGACTTGGAGAGCAAGGGAGACAGACCTCTGTTTCTCTGTCGGTGGTGGTGTCAGGTGGGGTCAGTGTGTGCTCTTTAGGGGTGCTGTCCTGTGTGCTGTTAGGGGCGCTGTCCTGTCACTGTGATGTGCAGTGCTGTTAGGGGTGTTGTACATGGGTGATGATGTCCTGTCACTGTGCTGTACAGGGGCACAGCCCTGTATGTTGTAAAAAATATAGGGATGTTGTCTTGTATGCTGTAAAATTACAGAGGTGTTGTTAAAATACAGGGGTGCTGGCCCTGTCCTGTATGCCGTAAAAATACAGTGATGTTGTGACAATACAGGGGTGCTGGTTTTGTCCTGTATGCTTTAAAAAATTAAGGGGTGTTGTATAAATAAAGGTATACAAAAAAGAATCAAAATATAACGCCCAGGCACTCACAATTAGACACTTCCCTTAATAATTATAATGAGATGCGTCTTGAAATTTCTCTCCTTTCAATTGATCGTGGCGTGTCCTCATACATGTAAAAGAAAACAGACATACACCGCGATCCTCGTGTATTATTTCCAAATGATGTGTTGGTCACCCCCCTTTTCTTATGTAGTTGGTAAAAAGAGGGAAAATTTATACTGTATTGGGGAGCTCCCCCTTCCAATGCACTTACACCATTAGGTAATAGGAAAGCATATTTTGAAACAATGGTGTGACGTTATCATAGGCAGATATCCAGTTGTATCTCTAGTTTTGCCGGGGAGACAAACTCCCCTTCCCCACACACTTACACAAATGCAGAATTCAAAATCATTCACAGTAAAACTCCATAGGGAGGGTGCTCCGTTACCAAGTGAAGAGAAATGCTGGGGTTGCCCCCTTTGTAAACCACTCACGATCAGTTTGATGTATCACGAGCATGTAGAATACATCTTTCTTGTTCACTCTTAATCTCCAATTTAGCACTTTTTCTCCCAAAATGAGAACCAAAAAAGGAGGTTGGAGCAACAAAACGTATTTATTAAAACAATCACAAATGGAATAAAACAATGGTGATCATACCCTGGAGAGTCGGAAGAAAAAGAGATGGTATGCAGAAAAAAACGGGGCCCCGTTAGTCTGATCTCCTCCTAGTCTCCTACGGGTAGGTTCATCAACTATAGGTCTCTCCACCAACGCGTTTCGGCCTGTTCTAGGGTCTTTGTCAAGGTATGAGAGACCTTAATTAGACATCCCTTATATACTAACCTAATCATGTATGTAATACAGGTGTGTATTCTGCACAAACATTGTCCAAACTCTGTTTACTTAAAACATCTTTCCTACTATGGACGCCTAATTTTATTAAATTCCATGGTACAGGGCGCTGCAATTCTCCATTAGGCAGGATGCGGAAGTGGCGTCGATTACGGAGGTGACGTAGATCTCTTTCCGGCCGCTCCTTTCCTAATGCAAAAGATTGGTCCTTTAGTTACTCGGTCCGTACTCAGTCCGTCAATCACCCTCTTCCTCGGATGTGACGTACGGTACGCATGAAATCTTCTCCCCACCGATATGTCTCTCTCAAGATGGCCGTCTATTAACTTCCGTCCGTGAATGCAAACGGAAGTGCCCCGCTTCCTATCCATTCGTTCAGTGTTTAAAAAATGTAGGAATTCCACTTTATACTTGTTTCTCTCCCACATGCCATTCAATCTACAATAAAAACTAGGTATCAATGTTCTTTATATGGTAAAATACATGGAACGAGTTCCACAACATGGAATTTTTACACTTAGAATTTTTTTTTTTTTTTAATACATAAAGAAGAAAAAGAAGAAGAAAAAGACCAGCTCCACCTTCCATTCGACTACAATGAATGAATCATAAAAACCATTTTAATTCGAAATCCTGGTTTAACCCTATTGGTACCAGGGTTTTGAAGGTATATATTAATTTCTTCTCAGTTTGTGCTAGACGGGCCATAACATTCTTATCTCTCTCAGTGGGTTTGATATGTTTAATCCCAAAGAAACCTTTTATATGGCCTATCGAGCATTTGTGTACGGTTTTAAAATGTGCAGAAAGGGAGTGGGTCTCCAAACATTTGCGGATATTCCTTAAATGCTCTCCCAATCTAACTTTCAACGGTCTGGTGGTCCGTCCAATGTATACTTTATCACAGTCACAAACTATAGCGTATACTACATTAGCAGTATAACATGTGATAAACTCATTACATACATGATTAGGTTAGTATATAAGGGATGTCTAATTAAGATCTCTCATACCTTGACAAAGACCCTAGAACGGGCCGAAACGCGTTGGTGGAGAGACCTATAGTTGATTAACCTACCCGTAGGAGACTAGGAGGAGATCAGACTAACGGGGCCCCATTTTTTCTGCATACCATCTCTTTTTCTTCCGACTCTCCAGGGTATGATCACCATTGTTTTATTCCATTTCTGATTGTTTTAATAAATAAGTTTTGTTACTCCAACCTCCTTTTTTGGTTCTCATTTTGGGAGAAAAAGTGCTAAGTTGGAGATTAAGAGTGAACAACAAAGATGTATTCTACAACTGATCGTGAGTGGTTTACAAAGGGGGCAACCCCGGCATTTCTCTTCACTTGGTAATGGAGCACCCTCCCTATGAAGTTTTACTGTGAATGCTTTTGAATTCTGCATTTGTGTAAGTGTGTGGGGAAGGGGAGTTTGTCTCCCCGGAAAAACTAGAGATACAACTGGATATCTGCCTATGATAACGTCACACCATTGTTTCAAAATATGCTTTCCTATTACCTAATGGTGTAAGTGCATTGGAAGGGGGAGCTCCCCAATACAGTATAAATTTTCCCTCTTTTTACCAACTACATAAGAAAAGGGGGGTGACCAACACATCATTTGGAAATAATACACGAGGATCGCGGTGTATGTCTGTTTTCTTTTACATGTATGAGGACACGCCACGATCAATTGAAAGGAGAGAAATTTCAAGACGCATCTCATTATAATTATTAAGGGAAGTGTCTAATTGTGAGCGCCTGGGCGTTATATTTTGATTCTTTTTTATATATTGTTTGTTTTGTGGAATAGTTTGTGGTTCCTTTTCAAAATATTTCTCAGGTTGCTCCATTATAGCGCATAGAGGCACCCCAAATATCTTTTTGAACATATAAATAAAGGTACACTGGCCCTGTCATGTATGCTGTAAAAATACAGGGGTGCTGTGAAAATACAAAGGTGCTGGTTCTATCCTGTATGCTGTAAAAATAAATACAGAGGTGTTGTATAAATAAAGGTACACTGGTCCTGTCTTGTATGCTGTAGAATTACAGGGGTGTTGTTAATATAAAGGGGTGCTGGCCCTGTCCTTTATGCTGTAACAGTACAGGGGTGCTGATTCTGTACTGTATGCTGTACAAAATACATGGGTGTTGTATAAATAAAGGTACACTGGGCCTGTCTTGTATGCTGTAAAATTATAGGGTTGTTGTTAAAATACAGGGGTGCTAGCCCTTTACTGTATGCTGTAAAAATACAGAGGTGTTGTGAAAATACAGGGGTGCTTGTTCTGTTCTGTATGATGTAAAAAATACAGGGTTGTTGTATAAATAAAGGTACACTGGCCCTGTCCTGTATGCTGTAAAAATACAGGGGTGCTGTGAAAATACAGGGGTGTTGGTTATGTCCTGTATGCTGTAAAATGCAGGGTGTTGTATAAGTAAAAGTATACTGGCCCTGTCCTGTATACTGTAAAAATACAGGGGTATTGGTTATGTCCTGTATGCTGTAAAATGCAGGGTGTTGTATAAATAAAGGTACACTGGCCCTGTCCTGTACGCTGTAAAAATACAGCGGTGCTGGTTCTGTCCTATATGTTGTAAAAATACAGGGGTGTTGTATAAATAAAGGTAAACTGGCCCTTTCCTGTATGCTGTAAAAATACAAGGGTGCTGTGAAAATACTGGGGTGCTTGTTCTGTCCTGTATGTTATAAAAAATACAGGGGTGCTGTATAAATAACGGTACCCTGGGACTGTCCTGTATGCTGTATAAATACAGGGGTGCTGTGAAAATAAAGGTACACTGGCCCTGTCCTGCATGCTGTAAAAATACAGGGGTGTTGTTTAAATACAGGGGTGCTGTGAAAATAAAGGGCACTGTTCTGTGTGCTGTAATAATAAAGGGGTGCTGTCCTGTGAAAGGGAGAACAAAAATTTGGAGGAAAAATTTTTGAAAAATCTGGAACCACTTCCAGTTCCTAGTACTAGTGCTGAAGCTGCTGCTGCCATGAGTCATGACACTGAAGATGCAATTACATCAACATCGTCTGCTAAGGCCAATGCCCAATGTCATAGAGGGCATGTAAAATCCAAGAATGAATACCCCCTAAAAAAGATATCTGATAAGAAATGTAAAATTGGCAATATGCCATTCACAACATGAAGTGGCAAGGAAAGGCTAATGCCTTGGCTTATGTTCATGACTGGTGGTTCAGCTTCTCATGAAGATTGAAGCCCTCCTCCCTCTTGAAAAATGTAAAAAGTAAAGCTTTTTAAAGCACAGGAAAAAACAACTGTGCATTCAGAGATATCACAAATCCCCAAGGAGAGTCCAAGTGTGTTCGTGGTTGCAATGTCTAGGCCTGACCTTCCCAAGACTGTAAGGAGGCTCCTACCACCATTTGCACGCCCTCTGCAAGTGCTGGGAGGAGCATCGCCAGTCTAGTTGTTGATATTGAGATTGAGGATGTCACTGTAGAAGTACACCAGTATGAGGAGGATATTGCTGTAGCAGGCGCTGAGGAGAAAGTTGACAATGAGGACTCTGTTGGTGATGTGGTTTGTTTCAATAAGGCACCAGTGGAGTCAGTTGTTGGCTATAGGATGAAAAAGCCCATTGTCATGCCTGGTCAAAATACAAAAAAAAACCTCTTTGGTGTGGAATTATTTCTCTGTGATGATGAGTATATAAAGATTGAAGGGGGTGAGAATTGGAGGATGAGGACGACATCTTGCCTCTGTAGAGCCAGTTTGTGCAATGAGAGATTAATTGCTTTATTTTATGGGGGCTGAACAAACCAATTATTTTAGCCACAGTCATGTGGCAGACCCTGTTGCTGAAATTATTGGTTTGTTAAAGTGTGCATGTCCTGTTTAAACAACATAAGGGTGGGTGGGAGAGCCCAATGACAATTCCATCTTGCACTTCTTTTCTTTGTCTGTCACATCATTTCAGGGGTGCTGCCTCTTTGCCCTATCAGTCCAGGGGTGCTGCCTCACTGACGTTTAAGTCCAGGGGTGTTGCCTATATGATGTATAAGTCCAGAGGAACTGCCCTGTCTGAACCCACTCATCTCTAGTAGATATATCTTCTAGTGTGCACTGTGTACCCAGCATTAGAGAGAGGTTCTCCTCAATTATTTCACATTGGGGACTCAAATTAATGGCTCCAATTAGTCAACCTCAATTTTGATTTATTATTAATGTTCCACATTTTGGGATTATTTACAAGATGTGTATTTGTTGTACAGGGTTCTTTTCCTTTATTTTGTGAATGTTTTCTCCTTAATAATTGTGCAATATAAGGGCTGCATAGGGTTATCGCAAGACCTCGCGGTGTTAGAAGAACAGAGTTTCAGTGATCTTGCATTGCATCAGCTTTCAATTGCACTGCAGCACTAGATGCGCCAGGAGCTCCTGTGAGGCACAAACAGTTACTAAATAAGGGCCCAGTATGGAGTCTCATGGTGGCTTAAAGCCAGAAAGATGTCTGGCTTGCCAGGCTGAGGCATGCTGTTGGCTCATAGGTTTGCATTGCTTCCTCCCACAGTCCGACTAGTAATATGAAATGAGTTTGGACTAGAGTGGTAAGCTCCACTAGGGCAGGGGCTCAATAATAAAAAAAATCACTGCACAGTCCTGCTTAGTACTGTACCAGACCCACCCAAACTCAACTTGCCAGATCTGGGGCTGCTGTGGGGGCTCACGAGAGGATGCTAAAACATCTAAGGGGCTTCTTTATTTAAAAATAACATGAATAAAATAAACAAGACACACAGGTATGCTCATATGCGTGTAACTGGGACACACAGGTATGCTAACATGCGTGGTACTGGGACACACAGGTATGCTCACATGTGTGCAAGTGGGAGCTGTGAAAACAAAAATGAGGTATCTGCCACAAAATATATAAATAAAAATGCAATAAAAAGTGGAAAAAAAGAAACCCATGAGATTTTCACAAAATAAGTCTCCAGACTCTGTGGAGGGGAAAATATCCAATCTTAATCCTGTGGTATACACCAGTTTATTTGCATCCCAGTATTAAATCCAAGATTATTGTAGTCCCTGAAAATGGAGAAGGAGGTACAAATTTGGAGGCTTTGGCACCTAGTTTTTAAGTTTGTCCAGTAATATGGTAATTATATATTTGCTTGGTTACAGTCCTTTCTGTTCCACACCAAGATAGAAGTGTAGGTGAAAGCCTGTGTGTTGTTCCTGATTGCGCGTGCCTCTCTAATTTTTAATCAGCTTCTTGACACTGTCCTCTTCCCTCTTCTCATAATGTGAAAAGTCATCAAATATGGAGGTGGCATGTTTGTAGCTAGCTATGATTCGGAGAACTTGGCAAGCTTTTTCCAGCGGGACCACCTTTATTGCTCAAATAATGGGTTTATTAAACTGTGCATGTCCTGATTAAACAACATAAGGGTGGGTGGAAGGGCTGAAGGACAATTCCATCTTGTACCTCTTTTTTTTTCTTTGCATTACAGTATGTGCCTTTTGGGGCCTAGTTTTTAAAATTGCAATCCTGTCTGCTACTGCAGTACCACTCCTAGATGGGCCAGGTGTTGTGCCGCCTACTTGTGTCGCTTAGCTTATTAATCCAGCTAGCTCGGTGCAACCTTTTGGCCTAAAAACAATATTGTGAGGTGTGAGGTGTTCAAAACAGACTGGACATGAGTGGAAATGAATGTTATTGAGGTTAATAATACTGTAGGATAAAAAAAAATAATTCTGTGATTTTGGCTGTTTTTATGTTTAAAAAAAAAAAATCCAGATCCAAAACCAAAATCCGAAAGGGTGGTTTTGGCAAAACCAATCCAGATCCAAGACGCAAATGGAGATCTCGATCCACAACAAAAACACAAAACCCGAAAAGTGTCTGGTGCACATCTCTAATATATATATATATATATATATACACATATGTATATATATATATATATATATACATAGAGAAAGTGACCAGCGTTCACTGTATAAAGTGCTATAGTAATAGTGCAATAAGTGTTATATACAGTGAAATAATCTGAAAATGCAAAGGCTTAATTCTCACTTGTCTTCGAACCATTTTTAGGCCCATAATCAAGCATGGAGACAGAAACAGAAAATAATCATACTATTGGACATATCATTTAAAACCAGTATTGCGCTATATGAAACAATTGATACACAATCTATACCTGTATATAGTCTCTGAGAGTACTGTATATAGGAATCCTGTCCCAATGTTTTGTAACAAGATACACAGATACTCTTAATGGCTTAAAAGCAGTATATTTAATACACACAAAAAATAGATGCGAAAACAGCAGGCATATACTGTAGTAAGAAGCAAACATACAATGTCCAAAACCATTTAGTCAGGCCCAAAGCAGCTTCCCTATGTGTTTCATTTGTAAGTTCAGTCTTCTACAGGGGCATGTGTAAGAATGGCCCTTGCCAGATATTTATAGGGGGGAGGTGTAATGAATAGATAAACAGGAAATTGGCTTATGTGTCACTTCCTGTGGTTTAATCAGTTAGAATAATACAAAAATATTGTAAAACTGTAAGTTAAACAACAACAACAACAACAGGTAAATTAGAAATTAGTTTTCAGAGTCCTTGAAGTAGCAAAATAATTTAAAGCCACCACCTTAAAAGGCTAATTCCAACTGATTGTAGATGTGCCAAATTTAGCACATCTACGATCAGATCAGAATAATCCCCCCATGTTTCAACCTTAAATAGTATCCACACAAACTGACCTTTAGTGACCAATATCAAATGACTAGAAAATAATTTAGCAAATCTAAATACCTAAAACATACAGTTTAAGTCTAAATACTTTAAACACCACATGAATTGATAATAAAAATTACTATTAGATAAAAAAATGCATCGATTTCAATCAGTATAAGTAACACCAGATGTCTAATTGTTTAAAAATAAATATATATAAATGGATAATAAAATGACCTGTAAGATACAGAGTATGCAGCATTTTATATCAATATAGCTATAGGTATAAATTACCATATGTAAAACAATTAAAGTTATGGTGCTATCTCATTGCTCTCATTGTTCCCAAAAGGTGCTGTATGGTACTCAAAATAAACAGGAATTATGTTCTGAGGGCTGGCGCTTGTAGTATGGACTTCTGAAGCTAGGTGAATGTTTGCGGAACCCTTCTGAGCCAGTATCCCTGTTGATGTTGCAGGGGAAGGTAGCGTTTGACTGCAGTGATTTTTTTCCAATGAGTTATTCACTCTTTTGCCTATTTTTAGTGAAGTCACATGTTCATTTGTTTCTTTGATGTGAGAGGATTGTGCACTGAGAATGTGTACCACAGGGTCAAACTGTCAATCAAAGTTTTTATTTGGAAGTTTTGAAAAGGTTGCATCAAGATTTAAGGAAAAAACATCCCGATTTGTGGTGAACAGTTGACTGGTTCTTCCAACATGGCAATGCACCTGCCCACACAGTGCTGAGTGTTAAGCAATTTATAACCAAAAACGACATGACACCTTTGCCTCACCCACCATTTTTACCTGATCTCGCTCCGTGCAACCTTTTTTTTTAAATTCCTCAGCTGAAAGTAGACCTTAAAGGAAAGTGTCTTGGTGATATCGAAGAGATTGAAAAATTATAGAAAAAATATACTAAAAGGCATCAACAAAGGTGAGTTTAAAAAATGTTTTAAGCTAAGGACAAAATGTTTTGACAAATGTATTGATTCAAGTGGAGAGTACTTTGAGGGTAGTGGAAGTTTCAAAATGTACAAATAATTAATTAAAAATACATCAATTCCTGTTTCTTTTTGGTACCCCCTCGAATGCTTTATTGGTGTGTTAAATATAGTGCAATGCAATTAGTGTGGCCTTGCACTTTTGTTGACAAAAATGCAACTTCATCCATCAGAAACTAGTTTGAGTTTGTATTTTTAATAGATGATTTTCTAAAGTGTAAGAATGACGTATTCAGCATTTTTTTTTATTTAATATTTTATTAGAGAACTGTACATGTATACAGGATATATTCTGCAATTTTTAATGAAAGGCCACATTAACATACAGTATAAGCTTTTCATTCCAAACATTTCAAAAACTGGATGCATTTACATTCTTGAATAAAATACAGGAGTACATAGTCCTACATCTATTGTATCTCAATGACACTTTTCCTTTTGTGCAAGACATTTTCACTATGTTTACATTTTATATCAGTCTAATCATTGTACTAAAGGTTCAACTTTTGAGGCAATTTCCTTTGCAGTCGTTATGGAAATATGAATAATGATTTCAAAATATCTTTGATGACCTTAGAACCTTAGAACTTTCCTAAAAGTCTTTTAGCTAAATGCATTTAAAACTCTGAACAACAAAACTATAGTAAGCTATATATAAAAAAGCACAAACAATAACGCAACTTACCAGATGAAATATAATTGCAATTGATCTTCAATAAGCTTGAGGCAGTATCGTTTAAAAGTTAAAATTAAAAGGATGAAAATTGCATTTCTTTAAAAACAAAAAATAATGTGTCTTGTAGACAATGGACAGTTGTATAATGCCCAATTTGTTATTGCTTTTTTTAATTCATTTTTCTTCTGCCTCTGACAAATACTGTAAATGCTGACATTTGACAGTGGGTCTGATTCAATGGTGGATGCTGTTTCAATCTTCATGTAGTATAGTGATGGTTTGGGGACTGCGTTTGCATCAGAGACCCAGATGCATGTGCCTCCATACAGATGCAACATCAGCGGCAGTGTCCCATAAGCTTCAGTATGATTGACATACTGCTCGTATTTGTTGCCTGTGATGGGGAGCATTGCAGAAAACAATGGCATGTTTGCCCGCTTTCTGGGCATGCTTGGGTAACTACTCACTCATCACCTTCCAGTGCCCCCTAGTGATACAACATTACAATTTGTGGCGGTTTCTTGTGTCCACTTGTCATGTCACTTCCAAAATATTGACATGAAGCAGACTTTTGCAACTCTAAACACGTAATATTATATAGTAAAAATGATACATGAACTCTGTCCTTTGGAATGGCAGCTTCTCTCTTCTGTTTGCAGGTGAGATGTTGGGAGGCTGCTGTGTTGTGTGGTGTGGATGGCACTCCTTTTATGACTCCCAGTTTATGATAAGAGTCCTGTGTATGACCTCACTGAGTGCTGTGAGGACTGTGACACTTGCCAGTGTAACAGTAGGTAATGCTTTCCTGTGGGGACCTTACTGTAAATGCTATGGCTCCTGGTTGTCTGTGGGAACACTACCGTTTATCTAGTTGCAAGCTCCTTTGTAGAATGTAGCATTTAATAGATGTTGACCTGATGCACAATTACATTTATTAAACTCATAAAAAAATAGTTTATTTAAAGCCACCTAAGCTACCAATGGGTTGGCAGATCTAGTGTATTGATTACCTATGTGTTTGTAATTACGGTCTCTGATAAGTATGCTGCTAATAGTATTTAGAGTAGAGATGTGCGGCGGGCACTTTTTGTGTTTTGTGTTTTGCTTTTGGTTCTGGTTCCATGCTCGTGATTTGTATCTGGATTGGTTTTGCCAAAACCATCCTTTCGTGTTTTGGTTTTGGATCTGGATGATTTTTGAAAAAAACATACAAACAGCTAAAATCACATAATTTGGGGGTAATTTTGATCCTACGGTATTATTAACCTTAATACCATTCATTTCAACTAATTTTCAGTGTATTCTGAACACTAAACACCTCACAATATTGTTTTTAGGTCAAAAGGTTGCACTGACGTGGCTGGATGACTAAGCTAAGCGACACAAGTGTGCAGCACAAACACCCGGCCCATTTAGAAATGACACTGCAGTGGCAGACAGGATGGCAGATTTAAAAAATAGGCCCCAAACAGCACATCATGCAAAGAAGAAAAAGAGGTGCAATTAGGTAGCTTCATGGCTAAGCTAAGTGACACAAGTGTGCGGCACAAACACCTGACCCATCTAGGAGTGGCACTGCAATGGCAGACAGGATGGCACTTAAAAAAATCTAGGCCCCAAACAGCACATCATGCAAAGTAGACAAAGAGGTGCAATGAGGAAGCTGTATGACTAAGTTAAGCGACACAAGTGTGCAGCATAAACACCTGGCCTATCTAGGAGTGGCACTGCAGTTGCAGACAGGATGGCTCTTAAAAAACTAGGCCCCAAACAGCACACCATGCAAAGAAGAAAAAGAGGTGCAATGAGGTAGCTGTATGACTAAGCTAAGCAACACAAGTGTGCAGCACAAACATCATGGGACATGCTGGAATTTGCCCAGATGTAATACACAAACAATATTGGTGGCACAGGAGAGCAGACCCCTACACCACACAGGGCAAGCCCTGTAAAAATTATTTGGATAATAATATAAGTAACGTATATAACCCTTTTATTTGGAGTAAATAACATATAGCACAGGACACCACCACCACTGGATTTATGGCAGCACAAGACACCACCACTGGACTGATGCAGCACAAGACAGAACCACTGGACTGGACTTATACGGCTGTACCACTGGACTTATACGGCAGTACCCCTGGAGTTGTACGGCAGTGTCAGACAGGATGACACTTTAAAAAACTCATCCCCAAACAGCACATGATGCAAAGAATAAAAAAAGGTGCAAGATGTAATTGTCCTTGGGACCTCGCACCCACCCTTATGTTGTATAAACAGGACATGCACACTTTAACAAACCAATCATTTCAGCGACAGGGTCTGCCACACGACTGTGGCTGAAATGACTTGTTTGTTTGGGCCCCCACCAAAAAAGAAGCAACCAATCTCTCATTGCACAAACTGGCTCTACAGAGGCAAGATGTTGACCTTATCCTCATCCTCTGATTCCTCAACCCTTTCAGTGTGTACATCCTCCTCCTCACTGAGTATTAATTTGTCCCCACTGGAATCCACCATCACAGGTCCCTGTGTACTTTCTGAAGGCAATTGCTGGTAAAGGTCTTCAGGGAGGAATTTATAATTCATTTTGATGAACATCATCTTCTCCACATTTTGTGAAAGTAACCTCCTATGCCGATCGTTGACAAGGTTACCGGCTTTACAAAACACTCTTTCAGAGTACACAATTGATGAGGGGCAACTTAGATAAAATAAAGCCAGTTTGTGCAAGGACATTCAAATTGCCTCTTTTTCCTGCCAGTATACATACGGACTGTCTGACATGCCTACTTGGATGCTGTCACTCTTATAATCTTCCACCATTCTTTCAATGGTGACAGAATCATATGCAGTGACAGTAGACATGTCAGTAATTGTTGGCAGGTCCTTCAGTCCGGACCAGATGTCAGCACTTACTCCTGACTGCCCTGCTTCACCGCCATCGGGTGGGCTAGGAAATCTTATCCTTTTCCTTGCATCCCCAGTTGCGGGAGAAAGTGAAGGAGGAGCTGTTGACGGCTCACGTTCCGCTTGAGTTGACAATTTTCTCACCAGCAGGTCTTTGAACTTCTGCAGACTTGTGCCTGCCGGAAAGAGAGATACAACATAGGCTTTAAATCTAGGATCGAGCAAGGTGGCCAAAGTGTAGTGCTCTGATTTCAACAGATTGACCACCCGTGAATCCTGGCAAAGCGAATGAAGGGCTCCATCCACAAGTCCTGCATACTTTACAGAATCGCTCCATCTTAGCTCCTCCTTCAATTTCTCCTGCTGCTTCTGCAAAAGCCTGATGAGGGGAATGACCTGACTCCAGTTGGCAGTGTCTGAACTGACTTCATGTGTGGCAGGCTCAAAGGGTTGGAGAACCTTGCACAAGACAGAAATCAATCTCCACTGTGCTTGAGTCAGGTGCATTCCCCCTCCTTTGCCTATATCATAGGTGGATGTATAGGCTTTAATGGCCCTTTGCTGCTCCTCCTTCCTCTGAAGCATATAAAGTGTTGAATTTAACCTCGTTACTACCTCTTGCTTTAGGTGATGGCAGTGTTTGCTGGGGCTCCAGTCTTTGGCATGCAGTGGCTGAATGTCGATAGAGGCCCACAATTTTTCGGGCCACCGACAGCATCTCCTGCACACCCGTCATTTAAAAAAAAATCTGCTCCACAAAATTAATTGTATGAGCAAAACATGGGACGTGCTGGATTTTGCCCATATGTAATGCACGCACAATATTGGTGGCATTGTCCGATATCATAAATCCCCAGGAGAGTCTAATTGTGGTAAGCCATTGTGCGATGATGTCCCTCAGTTTCTGTAAGAGGTTGTCAGCTGTGTACCTCTTACGGAAAGCGGTGATACATAGCGTAGCCTGCCTAGGAACGAGTTGGCTTTTGCGAGATGCTGCTAATGGTGCCACTGCTGTTGTTGTTGCTGCGAGAGGCAATACATATACCCAGTGGGCTGTCACAGTCATATAGTCCTTAGCCTGCCATGTTCCACTTGTCCACATGTCCGTGGTTAAGTGGACAGTGGGAACAACTGTATTTTTTAGGACACAGAGGACACTTTTTCTGATATCTCTGTACATTCTCGGCATCGCCTGACTAGTGAAGTGGAACCTAGTTGGTATTTGGTACTGGGACACACTACCTCCATCAATTCTCTAAGTCCCACTGAACTAATGGCGGATACCGGATGCATGTCTAACACCAACATAGCTGACAAGGCCTCAGTTATCTGCTTTGCAACAGGATGACTGCTGACATATTTCATATTCCTAACAAAGGACTGTTGGACAGTCAATTGCTTAGTTGAAGTAGTACAAGTGGTCTTCCGACTTCCCCTCTGGGATGATGATCGACTCCCAGCAGCAACAACAGCAGCAGCAGCAGCAGGCATACCAGTCATGGATCCTCCAGAGGAATACTGGTTAGGAGAGGACTCCTCAGTCTTGCCAGTGACATGGCCTGCAGGACTGCTGATGTTCCTGACTGAGGAGAAAGTTGACGTTGAGGGAGTTGTTGGTGTGGCTTGAAGGAGCTTGGATACAATAGGAAGAAGGGATTTAGGTGTCAGTAGACTGCTTACACTCTTAGCCAAAGTTTCACAACTCGACACTGACTTCTGATGAATGCGCAGCAGGTGACGTATAAGGAAGGATGTTCCTAGGTAGTTAACGTCTTTACCCCTACTTATTACAGATTGACAGAGGCAACACATGGCTTGACACCTGTTTATCTGGATTTGTGGAGAAATAATTCCACACCGAAGAGGTTAATTTTTTGGTATTTTGCCCAGGCATCACAATGGGCTTTTCATCCCATGGAAAATCAAAAGTTTAAGAAAAAAAGAGAAATGTCCAATCTGTGGTGCACAGAATAATTCACAAATGACTAAAATGTAACTTTTATTAATCTTCTAATAAAAAAAGGTTTTTACAAAAAGCAAAATTTAATATTTAAAAAATATATAGAAATATATAGAAGTGTTGAAAGGTGGGAAAAAGGTGTGTTAAAAACATGCTAATTTTGAAAAGGCTCCATTGTGTTCTTCCATAAATTGGTCAAGAGAAAAGGAGAAAATATGTGTTTTGCTTAATTATATAGCGTTAATGTGTGACGTCTGATATCAAACACAGGATACCCTCCAACAAATTTATTGTTATCAATTGGATCCTGAGGGTCCTGTGAACTATTATTAACATGTGTATCAAAATTCTTTGTATTATTCCCTAGTGAGTGAGGTTCATAATGCCCCCATATATATGTAATACATCATTAGTGTCTAGCATCACTACTGGGAAGATGCCCTGGATTTAACAATCTCTATATATGTTTCGCTAGGGTGCTCAGACCCATCATTCAGCTAAATACATGTGCCTAAATAAATAATAAATCTAAATATATATATATATATATATATACAGAAAATCACAAAGTCCAGCACTTCCTTTAAAGATTCTGTGCCCCGTGCCCTCAGTGGATCAAATGATAGTAGAAAAAACGGAAGCTGCTGCTCTCTGGGTCTCATATAAAGTCAGTGTATTGTAAAAGAAATCACATCGTCGTATACCAATGTTTCGGGTGTCTAGCACCTTTTGACAAAGGGGCTAGACACCCCGAAATGTTGCTGTACAACAATGTGATTTTTTTTTACAATACACTGACTTTATATGAGACCCTGAGTGCCGTAACTTCCGTTTTTTTCTACTATATATATATATATATATATATATAAAAGAGATGAGCGGGTTCGGTTCGTCGAGATCCGAACCCCCCCGAACTTCACATATATTTTACACGGGTCCAAGGCAGCCTCAGATCTTCCCATCTTCCCACCTTGCTCGGTTAACCCGAACGAGGCTGAACGTCATCATTCTGTCGGATTCTCGCGAGATTCATATTCCATATAAAGAGCCGCGCGTTGCCGTCATTTTCACTCGTGCATTGGAGAATTGAATGGAGAGGACGTGGCTACGTTCTCTCCCTGAAAAGCTCCATATCTGTGCTTAGTGTGCTGCAAATATCTGTGCTCAGTGTGCTGCATTGTGGGGACCACCAGTATATTATATTAGTACAGTAGAGTAGGCCATTGCTGTATCTTGCAGCTCCGTGTCAGACTCAGTTCTAGACAGTATCCTGATCAGTGCTCAATATCTGCTGAATTGTTGTGTGACCAGTATATACTATATATATATATAGTAGTACAGTGCAGCATTTTGGTGACCAACAGTATATAGTTGTACAGTACAGTAGGCCATTGCTGTATATTGCAGCACCGCAGTGTCACTTCAAGTATCCATATCTCTGCTGCATTGTTGTGAGCAGTATATATATATATGTAGTAGTACAGTGCAGCATTTTGGTGACCACCAGTATATAGCTGTACAGTACAGTAGGCCATTGCTGTATCTTGCAGCTCCGCGGTGTCACTTTAAGTATCCATATCTGTACTGCATTGTTGTGAGCAGTATATAGTAGTACAGTACAGCATTGTGGTTACCAGTATACTACAGTACAATAGTCCAGTGCTGTTCTCGCTGCTCAGTGTCAGTTCTCCGTAGTATCATCAGTGCTCAGTAAAACCAGTGCTCAGTATAATCAGTGATTGATCAGTATAATCAGTTCTCAGTATAATCAGTGCACTGTTAGACTTGCGCCCGTTTTCTGCCATTAGTGCATTGGGATTTAGACAATTGATGAAGTTATTGTGTCCCCGGTACAAAATCCCATCTAGATACCACTTCACTAGGCAGGCGATAGCGAGATTTTACCAATTAATATCAGTGATTTATAATTAATTATTAATTACAGTGATCTTACCAAATGAATCCAGTGATTTTGTCATTTGTTTCCAGTGATTTGGACCAATAATACCATTGATTAGAATGAATAATTCCTGTGATTTGTAATTTTCTTCCAGTGATTTGGACCAATAATACCATTGATTAGAACGAATAATTCCAGTGATTTTGTCATTTTCTTCCAGTGATTTGGACCGATAATACCATTGATTAGAACGAACAATTCCTGTGATATTGGGGTGTTTATGTCACTTAGCTTAGCCATCCAGCGACAACAGTGCACCTCTTTTTCTCTTTTCCTTGCATCATGTGCTGTTTGGGGACTATTTTTTTAAGTGCCATCCTGTCTGACACTTCCGTATATGTCCAGTGGTACTGCCATTTGATATAATTCCCGACATTACTGCCATTTAATTCCAGTGATTTTGTCATTTTCTTCCAGTGATTTGGACCAATAATACCATTGATTAGAACAAATAATTCCTGTGATTTTGTCATTTCCTTCCAGTGATTTGGACCAATTATACCATTGATTAGAACGAATAATTCCTGTTATTTTGTCATTTTCTTCCAGTGATTTGGACCAATAATACCATTGATTAGAACGAATAATTCCTGCGATAGTGAGGTGTTTGTGTCGCTTAGCTTAGCCATCCAGCGACCACAGTGCACCTCTTTTTCTCTTTTCTTTGCATCATGTGCTGTTTGGGGACTATTTTTTTAAGCGCCAGCCTGTCTGACACTCCCGTATATGTCCAGTGGTACTGCCATTTGATATAATTCCTGACATTACTGCTATTTAATTCCAGTGATTTTGTCATTTTCTTCCAGTGATTTGGACCAATAATATCATTGATTGAACAAATAATTCCTGGGATTTTGTCATTTTCTTCCAGTGATTTGGACCAATAATACCATTGATTAGAACGAATAATTCCTGTGATTTTGTAATTTTCTTCCAGTGATTTGGACCAATAATACCATTGATTAGAACAAATAATTCCTGTGATATTGAGGTGTTTGTGTCGCTTAGCTTAGCCATCCAGCGACCACAGTGCACCTCTTTTTCTCTTTTCTTTGCATCATGTGCTGTTTGGGGACTATTTTTTTAAGTGCCATCCTGTCTGACACTGCAGTGCCACTCCTAGATGGGCCAGGTGTTTGTGCCGCCCTCTTGGGTCGCTTAGCTTAGTCATCCAGCGACCTTGGTGCAAATTTTAGGACTAAAAATAGTATTGTGAGATGTGAGGTGTTCAGAATAGACTGGAAATGAGTGAAAATTATGGTTATTGAGGTTAATAATACTATAGGATCAAAATTACCCCCAAATTCTATGATTTAAGCTGTTTTTGAGGGGGGTTTGAAAAAAAAAACACCTGAATCCAAAACACACCCGAATCCAGCAAAACATTTTCAGGGGGAGGTGGTTGTAATCAGAAAGGACATGTGTTTGTAGACTTATTTACTCAGTATAGCATTGGACGCCAGGCCTATTAGGATGCTGCAGTGGCTATTTTATGAAGTGGCTAGTTATCAAGTGGCAGCTCAAAACAACAGCAGTGTTATACCTATATGTCATTAGTTACATCTTCAACTGATATTCAAAATTGAATCCTGTCTCTCCTTTTCATCAACAGGTAATTATTGCAGACCATTGCTACTTTTTTAGTAAAGATCTACTTGGTAATTATTGCAGACCATTGCTACTTTTTTAGTAAAAAAGTAGCAATGGTCTACAATAATTACCTGTTGATGAGAAGGAGAGACAGGAGTCAATTTTGAATATCAGTTGAAGATGTAACTAATGACATATAGGGTATAACACTGCTGTTGTTACATTTTTAGTAAAGATCTACTTGGCAAATATTGTAGACCATTGCTACTTTTTTAGTAAAGATCTACTTGGTAATTATTGCAGACCATTGCTACTTTTTTATTTATCAATCTATCCCCTCCCCTCAGGCTTCCAGGGACCTGATCTATTATTTTGTGCCGCAGGGTTGCCATATTATGTTTTGCCTGCAAAAAATGTCTGGCCATATGTTGATCACTGTGGCCTGACTTAAAGGCTTCCCTGATGGCGTACCTGTGCTGCGCCATCCTAATCTTAAACTCACAATCGGTTTTTCCTATATATGTCATACCACAGGGACAAGTGATCAGGTATACCACATATTTGGAATCACAAGATAGTGGATAACGTATAAATAATTTTTTTCCCGTATGTGGATGTTGGAATGTATCCCCTGTGCTCAAATAGCTATAGGTGGTACACCCACTGCATCGATAACATCCATTCTTTTGTGTGAGAAAGTGTGCTTTGGGAGCATTAAACCTAGAAAAGTCGGTCTTTACCACCATATCTCGTATGCTTCTGTTCCTAGAATAATGAAACAATAATTTAGAGTGATATGCTTCCCCCAAATCCTTATCCGAGGACACAATGGGCCAGAGCTTTTTGACACTTTTGGCTATTTGAGGGCTACTGGACATTGCTTTACAGAGACAACGCTCTGATTCTGGAGGGCACGGGAGCAAGCTGTGACTGTTGGTGAGAAGGCGAGTGCGGGCTGTTTTGTTACATATCTTGACTCCGGATCCTGGCAGGGGAAGCGAGTATTGGATCAAGGCACCGCAACTTCACCATTTTGTATACACAGGAATCCTCTCACACCACGCTGTTTAGCGGTTCACTGCACACACTTTCACTGAATGTGATACCAGGTGGGTTTTTGGTATAAACACTTTTTAACTACAAGCATATATTGGACATACGGGACATCTATTTAAGGGTTTCTATATCCACCACTGTGCAGTATGTCTAATGCTGGCGGGGCTGCAATGGAGGGACCGACATTTTTCCTACAATGCGATACAAGTGACATGCTCAGCTTCTTCGAGGCAGAGGCTGAGAATACCTTGCACAAGGAACCAATATTTGATACGGAAGCTGTGTCTACTAATGAGGACATTTACAGAGATCTACTAATATGACATTAAAAAGTTGATTTCTTATATCATGCTATGACGCTCTCGGATGATCACAGGGCTAAGCAAATTCCGCGCGGCTTCTGAGTGCATAATATGCCCACATTTGGATGTTTTGATGCTGTTTATTGTAAAAAGTGGATCTCAGTCCTCAATAAATGCTCTATGGACTTGATGCTCCTTGCCATCGAGGAATCGACAAGGGAGCACAAGAACAACACAGAAAAGATCAATCTGTTCCAACAAGAGCATGCAATCACCACGGAGGTTATACCAGACTGGATGAGAAAATTGGCTGAGGAAGTGGAGACTTATAAGTTGAACCTGATTAAGTTTAAAAAACAAAAATGGATCCGGGACCAACAGGACTACGTATATATATATATATATATATATATATATATATATATATATTTATTCAGATATTTATTACAATTATAGTGATCTACTCCTGACAGGGCATGAGTGCCCTCCTATTACTTGGGACTGTATCACACAAATAATTTGTAGCTACAGTTCTCTACAGGTGTTACATATATTTTTAGACCAATAGGTCAAGAGAACAGGAGTTTATCTAGGGGTCTGGGCGCCCCTGGCAAACTAAGGGACTGGCACCCCCCATATTTGAAATATGCAAGGTGCATGTGCAAAAAGGGACATGATCTTGTGGGAAAGAGTTACTACACAGTAGTAACCCTTATACACATCATGCTCACACAGTAGCATATCCCTTTACACGTTATGCCCACACAGTAATTCTTATAACACTGAGGAAACATCAGCAGTGCCTGGCCTGGCTGAAGCAGCAATGCCACCCAAGGCCAGGCAGTATAATCAAATAGTAGTGCAAAGAAGTGCAGTGCAGCGCACTACCCAGTGGTGCAAGTAGAAAAAAATCCTTAGTGGTGCTGTGGGTGTGGCCACATGGGGCATGGCCAATTAAAATGGGGGTGTGATACACATATGACCCCAATAGTGCAGTGCCAGATACAAATATGCCCCCAATAGTGCCAGATACACATATGCCCCCACAGTGCCAGATATACACATGCCCCCACAGTGCCAGATACACATATGCCCCCACAGTGCCAGATGTGCCCCCATGGTTTTAGAAATGCCTCCACATTGTCAGATACACATGCCCCCACAGTACTAGATATGCCCTCATAGTGCTAGATATGCCCCCATGGGGCTAGATATGCCCTCACAGTACCAGATAAGTCATATAGTTATAGTCCCTGTCCCCCTCCCAGCACATAGCCATAGTCCCATCCCAGTAAATAGCCATAGCCCCCACCTCCCCAAGCAATAGCTCAGTCCCCCCAGCACATAGCCATAGTCTCCACCTCTCCCAACACAGTCATACAGTAGTCCCCACCCCCCTCCCATCACAGTAGTTCCCTGCCAGCATAGATAGCCATAGTCCCCCTCCCTGCACATAGCCCCTCACCTCCCCAAGCACATAGCCATAGTCCCCATCCCCCTCCCAGCACATAGCTGTAGTCTGCCCTTAACACATAGTAGTGATCTCCCCCACTCCCAGAACATACATAGCCTCCCCACACAGCACATAGGCCTAGTCGCCACCCCACAACATCCCAGCCGATAGCCGTAGTGTCTGGCAGTGAGCTGCCTGGGATGGAGGGCGGAGGAACGCTCAGCAGGCAGGAGCTGGCGCCAGTGTCAGGCACCGCACCAAACTACGTGAAGAAACTTAAAATAAACTACAGCTCCCAGCAGCCCTTGCCGCCGGGAGCTCCCAACAGCAAGGGTTGCTGAGAGTTGAAGTTTATTTTCAGTTTCTTCCCTGTAGTGCATTGCGGTGCTGGACACCGGCGCAAGCTCTTGCCTGCTGAGCGATCCTCTGCCCTCCATCCCAGGCAATGCACAGGCAGCTCGGCACAGCAGGTATTGCCAGACACTACAGCTTAAGGGATTCTACCCATTCACTGAGGGTGGCACCGTCGGGCGGCGCCCCCTGTTTGGCTGGCACCCCTAGCGAGTGCCATCCTGGCCAATGGGTAGATACGCCCCTGCAAGAGAATATGAGTAACTCCCAAGTCTGTCAAATTGTCAGTACACTTAGGGAGAGAAGTACTGGGGTAACTGCAAATGTGAACCTTTCCCTAATAGGGATAGCTGGGTGATATAAATGCATATAGAGAAATAATTAAACCCCACTTATCCAGGGGCTGGATTTCAGAGCCCAAATTAATATAATTTTGTTAATAGATGTAATCAGTATATATTGGATTCAGGCATGGAATTATGGGATATGCATATTTAATTGCTGTAATTCCAGCACTGTCTTTCCCCGCCTCTACAGGGCAGATGAAAACTGAGTGCAATTACAGTAGTGTGCATCGATGTATTTACACAAGATCCATACTGAGACCAGGGTCGGACTGGCCCACAGGGGAACGGGGGAAACCACCGGTGGGTCCCAGTGCCTGTGGGCCCTCCTCCTCCTCTAGGGATCAGGTTCCAGGCTCTATCCTAGTGCACTTGAATTAAGCATTATACATATGTTACATTATACTTCACAAGAATTTGGTTTATTATACATTTACCAAGAAGCACAGAACATGTACACTGTAATGGTTAGCCAAACCTCTGTGGTGGTTGGAAATGCTCCCACTGAAGCCTTGCCACACCCTTAAGCATGGGCCCCTACAACAGCATTCCCCCAGTGGGCCCTTCATGTCCCAGTCCGACACTGAGTCTGAGACACATAATACCAATTATAACATGGAGCACAAGGTTTACACATTTAGCATGGGCAACCTAACGTGGCATTTCGCTAAACTAGCTTCATCAGAGGCAAGCCGATTGCCTTCCGGATCCGCTTATTATTTATACTGTTAGAACGTAGCGGCCAATCATATCTTCTTTTTAAATGAGCTATACTATCACCAGCCGTCATATAATGTTTGTCCGGCCTCACTCCCTTGATTGACAAAAGTTTACGATGCTAGGGATCCAGTGACCCATACACAGGGAGAGTTGCTCACATCACTGATCACATCGTGACCAGTCTAAAGCAATCAAATGACGATGCAGGAAGGTCCAAGAACGCTGTTCTGGAACCATTTTTTTTGCCTATAAAGATTTATCTGTATAGGGTCTCCTATACGAGGTCTGTTGTTTCAATATGACTATAATACTCAAAGTCCTATTATTAGAAAACACAGATCTAAGGACCGGGTTTTATGTCACATGACCCCGGCTTCCATTCTATGTATAGGTATATGTCAGACATCTCTGAGGATTGTAGATCCTCATTCAAGAGAATATATATACAGTGGCCAGAATATGACAATAAATAGAAAGGGAGAATTATATGTAACTCATTTTATTGTAGAGATATTATAATAATTATCTATAGAATGGTAATTATTTGTTTATGATAAATGGACTTACCTTATAGTAATAGTATCCAACAAAAGAAAGGGGGGGGGGGGTCATTTAATTCAGATTTATAAGTTTCCTAGTGTAAAGTTATAGAAATATATATATATATATATATATATATATATATATCAGTGACGTGCAGTGGGGTGAGGCAGGTGATGCAGAGCCTTTCCTGTCATACTTACATTTAAATCAGAGTTTTGACTGAATAAAATATATGAAAAATACTGATAATTTGTTAGAAATATCTTCTTTGCATTATTCTAATAATTTTTATAGCCCAAACTCTGGAGTAAAAAGTCTATGGCAGGTGAGGCAGTGCCTCACCTGTGTATCCTTTCCACACATCTCTAATCAAAACTCACCAGATTTCAAGGAGTTTATAATGCTGCACCTGCGTATAATGCCCAGATGTACCCTTTGGCTCAAATATTGCATGTGAATCTGGCTCTGGGGTTAGCCAGTGCCTCCTGAGCCATTTAGCTCACCGCACATCCCTGATATATATATATATATATATATATATATAAAGATACCCTTTGTCCGGCACTCACTGACCAACTTCAAACAGCTTGTTCTGGTGCACAACCTCTCGCAAAGCATGCAGAAAAGGAACCAATGGCGGCACTCAGAAAGAAAAAGACGACACACCGCTGGATAGGTCAACGTTTAAGGGACAGATCCCTTTTATCAAGACACCTATTTTATATAATATAACCCAGAAGTGTACTTAAATTATGTACAGTACTTTTCAAACATAAACTAAAAAAGTCATGATCATTAATTAGTATAACTATGGTGCTCCAAACAAAGTAGTGAAGGTGATGAAAAGTGATGCGATAATAAAAAATAAATATAGTGATGTTAATAGGTGATCAATGAAAAAAAGGCACTTTAGGGAGTGGAAGAGTGACTGCATGGGTGTATGTATATTTATTTCCATGTGAACTAAGGTAATTTATGAATTTTAAATATATTCTAACATAAAAAGAGGTGAATGTGAATACTAAAGCGATGATAGTGTGTGTAAAAAGTCATAAGAATATGTAGACATATATACCTAAAGATTACATTTTTAAGAAATATATCATATATTGAAAAATAAAACCAAAATGTCTGCTGGTTTCTTAGTCATATTATGTTATGTTATTCATACATTTGGGCAAATATATGTAACTGAGATCTCTGAATTCCAATATTGCGTGTGATTTAAATCTGGTTACTGTTATAATTCAGGGTGCTGGGGGAAACAAAATGCCTTTTTTTCTTTCTTAGATATACCCCTCCCTTTCAAGTACCCGAATGATATCACTAAGCTAATTGAGCATCTGCCACTATATATGTCATATTATGTTAAGTATGTCATGTCTGGAACCCATATAATTTAATAATCCCTATTATTTATATTGAAGACATATTTTATATACAGGATGAGTCGTTTGCAAAATAGGAGTAAGAAATAATAAAAAATAAAAAAATAAATAATAAGGAAATAACAAAAAAGGGGGATATCCCTCTGCTAACTAATTAGCTCAATATATAAATCCAAAATAGTTTAAATAGGCCTCTTATTAATCTCGGAATGAAGCAGAAAGAAGCAGGAGTACATGCAAGGGCAGATTGGTGGATATGTGGTAATGCAACATATAGTCCTTCACAAAAAGGAGCAAAGAAAGGGGGGGGTGAAATTTTTATAACAGATCCCTTAATTACCATATATACTTGAGTATAAGTCGACCCGAATATAAACCGAGGTACCTAATTTTACCACAAAAACCTGGGAAAACTTATTTACTCGAGTATAAGCCTAAAGTGGGAAATGCAGCTCTAGCGGTACACAGCCCTCATACTGCCAGATATGCCCCCACAGTGCCAGATATGCTCTCATAGTGCCAGATATGCCCTCACAGTGCCAGATATGCCCTCACTCTGCCAGATATGCATGCCCCCTCAGTGCCAGATATGCCCTCACACTGCCAGATATGCCCCCATAGTGCCAGATATGCCCCCACAATGCCAGATATACCCTCATACTGCCAGATATGCATGCCCCTCAGTGCCAGATATGCCATCACACTGCCAGATATGCCCCCACAGTGCCAGATATGCCCTCATACTGCCAGATATGCATGCCCCCTCAGTGCCACATATGCCCCCCCAAGTGCCAAATATGCTCCCCAAGTGCCTGCTATAACTTACCCTCCACTGCTCCCACATTGTCTTGTGAAGGAGGGACACGGAGGGCACAGCACGTGCCTCTCCTGTGTCCCTCCTGCGTCTCCGGCAGCGGGTCTGTTAAATGAAGTGCCGGTTCATGAGCCAATCAGAGCTCACGAATGGGTACTTCATTTAATAGACCCACCGCTGCCGCCAGAGATGCAGTAGGGACACAGGAGAGGTGCGTGCTGTGCCCTCCTTGTCCCTCCTTCCCACTGCACTGCACTGCACTGCCAGCACTGACTTGAGTATAACCCGAGGGGGCTTTTTCAGCACAAAAAAAAAGTGCTGAAAAAGTCGACTTATACTCGAGTATATACGGTATGTCCATAAATTCAGGAAGGGAAAAGCATCTATGAACAGGTGATGAAGAATACCGGTTAGATTGATAAATTACAATGACTTGCAGTGCCACTGTACATCATTTAGTCTATCTGAGAAAAGGTGTATAACTATTCTCCTCATTCAGACCATAAGGTGTTAATGTATTCATAAGGAAGATTAATCTTGTCTCTTGTTTGAGTAATTCTCCATCCACATCCCCTCCCTTGATGTTCAAGTTGACTTTCTTTATTGCATATGCTGTGAGAAGGTTAGGATTACTGTGATGGCACTTCAGGAAATGCCTGGCTATTGGAGTTAGGGGTTTAAAATTATGTTGATCTTTTTCTGCATTCCTTATGCTACCCAGATGTTCTAGTATCCTCTGTTTAAGAGGTCTTTTCATCTTTCAGGTTGCAAGGGCATTGAAGATTGTAATTTATAGCTGTTGTATTACAGTCAATATATTCATTAATGTTCCATATCTTTCCAAATTTGTCTTGATATGTATTTGCAGTCTTTATTGTTGGACAGGCTTTACATCTTCCGCATCTTGTTGATCCCTTCTTAGTAATGGACACCTTCTTGGGGATATTCAAGTGGCTATGTACCAGAATGTTAGATTTTTCGATCTCCTCCATGTAATTTGAATTCTGTTACCCAACAATCTCTCCAAGTAGGGGTCCATTTGCAAGATATCCAGATGTTTGTTGAGAATTGTTCAGACTTCTTTCCATTCATTGCAATATGCACCTACAAACCTTATGCTATCTTGTTTTTCTGCTCATGCTTTATTGTTAGGCTTTGGCATTAGTAATTGGTCTCTGGTGTATTTCTTTGTCTCCTTATAGGCCTTTTTGACCATTCTATTGTTGTAGCCACGAGCCTTCAATCTTTGACTAAGTTGTTCTGATCCTAATTTGTATGTTCCTTCTTCCAGACAATTTCTTTTCATATGAAGAAATTCACCCTTTGGCAGACCCTTCAGTACCGATGGATAGTCTGAGCTCCTACAATGTAGGATGCTGTTGGTAGAAGTTTTCTTCCTAAAAATATCCTCTATACTCAGGGTGATGTCTAGGTAGTTAACTTTGGTTTGACTTGCTTCATATGTTAGTCGTAAATTTAAATTGTTGAAATTTAATTTGTCCAGGAATTCTTTAAACAGCTGTATTTTGCCATCCCAGATTATCAGCAGATCATCGATAAAGTATAACCACATAACTACATGGTCAGTATAATGATCATTTTCTTCTTTGAATACACATTCGCGTTCCCACCATCCTAAATAAAGGTTTGCATAGGTAGGGGCACACGTTGTCCCCATAGCTGTGCCCCTTACCTGTGAATAAAAATTGTTATCGCAAACCAATTTTTTTTGGGAGAGTACAAACTGAAGTCATGTAATAAGGAAGTTATTGAAATTGTTATTCCTATTCCTGTTCAAAAAGTAATGGACTGCCTCAATTCTGTAATCGTGATGTATACTTGTATAAAGGCTCTCAATGTCACAAGTAATGAGCCATGTGGACTTATTTAGAAAGATGACTTGTAGTTTACTGAGTACATCTGGCATGCCTCTCACAAAAGAAGGTAGTTCCAACACATAATTCCTCAAGTGGGAGTCAATGAATTTACTGGCATTTTCTGTGAGACTTCCTATCCCCGAGACTATAGGTCTGCCAAGTGGGACTCTTTCATTTTTGTGTACCTTGGGTATTAAATATAGTGTAGGCACTTTTGGATAGTCGTTTTTCAGGAAATCAACTCCTGTAGTTCTTGCTTCCTCTATGATGTTATTATAAATGTGTAGAAAATCCCTAGTTGGATTAAAGGTAAGTTGTTTATAGCAAGTCTTATCATTGAGTTGTTTCATTAGTTCTTTAATATACTGTTCTCGAGGCCATAACAATATATTGCCCCCCTTGTCTAATGGCTTAATGATAGTATCATCCCACTTTTTCATGTCCATTAGTGCTCTTCTTTCTTTATCACTCAGATTGTGTTGGAATCTATAATTTATTTTGTTATTCTGTAAATTATCTAATTATTTACTTGGACATTTCTCTTTTTCTCTTGAACTTTTGCTTGTATTTCCCATATGTCCGTGGTAGCACCCCCCAATTTTTCATAATTAATTAAAATTTGATAAATATATAGGGGGTTCAAATTTCTGACATACATCACAATGTATATCAGTGAGCTTGTGCAACCTGATTTCTAGCAATCATCCCACGGACAACAGGTGTCTCCCCAGTGCCTGATTAAAACAAACCACATTACCATCAGAACCCTCCTCAACTTACTCCTCAGGGCCAGCAACACCCATATCCTCATCCTGGTGTACTTCAACAGTGACATCTTCAATTTGAATATCAGAAATTGGACTGTGGCTGCTCCTTCCAACACTTGCAGAGGGCGTGCAAATGGTGGAAGGATCCACCTCTTCCCATACAGTGTTGGGAAGGTCAGGCATCGCAACCGCTGACACACTTGAACTCTCCTTGGGGATTTGTGATACCATCTTAGAAAGCACAGTTCTTTGCTGTGCTTTTGCCAGCTTAACTCTTTTCATTTTTCTAGTGGTGTATGAGGGCTTCCATCATCATGTGAAGCTGAAACACTAGTCATGAACATAGGCCATGGCCTTAGCCATTCCTTGCCACTCCGTGTCGCAAATGGCATATTGGCAAGTTTACATTTCTCCTCAGAGCATTTAAAAAAATGTTGTGTCTTTTACTGAACTTTGGATTTTTGGATTTTACATGCCATCTAGTATCACATTGGGCATCAACCTTGGCAGACAATGTTGATGGCATTTCATCATCTATGTCATGACTAGTGGCAGCAGCTTCAACACAAGGAGGAAGTGGTTCTTGATCTTTCCCTATTTTATCCTCCAAATTTTTGTTCTCCATTATTTTTCTGGAGTTATATAACAATATGCAGTACAGGAGAGCATACCTCTACACCACACAGAGCAAACCCTGTGAAAATCAATTGGATTAAATATTAATAACCCCTTTATTTGGAGTAAATAATATACAGCACAGGATAGCACCACTGGAATTATACAGCAGTATCACTGGAATTTTACGGCAGTACCACTGGAAATATACGGTAGTATCACTGGTCTTATACACCAGTACCACTAGAATTATACAGGAGGATCACTGGAATTATATGGCAGTGTCACAGGATTTATACGGCAGTACGACTAGACTTATACAGCAGTGCCACTGGACATATATGGCAGTATCACTGGACTGGATTTATACGCCAGTGCCACTGGAATTATATGCCTGTACCACTGGAATTATACGGCAGTACCACTGGACATATACAGTACGGCAGTATTACTGGACTATAAATAAGTCAGTACCACTGTAATCATACGCCAATACCACTGTAATTATATGGCAGTACCACTGGAATTATACGGCAGTATCACTGGACTTATACAGCAGTACCACTGGACATATACGGTAGTATCACTGGACTGGACTTATACGCCAGTACCACTGGAATTATATGGCAGGATCACTGGAATTATACGGCAGGATCACTGGACTTATACACCAGTACCACTGGAATTATATGGCAGGAATTACCACTGGAATTATATGGCAGGATCACTGGAATTATACGGCAGGATCACTGGACTTATAAGTCAGTACCACTGGAATTTTAAGGCAGGATCGCTGGAATTATACGGAAGGATCACTGGAGTTATACGCCAGTACCACTGGAATTATACAGCAGGATCACTGGAATTATATGGCAGAACCACTGGACATATACGGCAGTATCACTGCACTGGACTTATACGCCAGTACTACTGGAATTATACGGCAGGATCACTGGAATAATACAGCAGGATCACTGGAATTATACGGCGGGATCACTGGACTTATACGCCAGTACCACTGGAATTATACGGCAGGATCACTGGAATTATACGGCAGGATCAATGGATTTATACGTCAGTACCGCTGAACATATATGGAAGTATCAATGGACATATACAGCAGTATCACTGGACATATGGCAGCAGAGGACACCACCACTGTGACTGGATTGATGCAGCACAAGACTCTACCACTGTACTGATGCAGGACAACACAGCACCACTGCAATGGACTGGACTTATACAGCAGCACTGGACATATGGCAGCAGGGGATACCACCACTGTGACTGGACTGATGCAGCACAATACACCACCACTGAACTGATGCAGCACAACACAGCACCACTGGACTGGACTTATACAGCAGCACTGGACATATGGCAGCAGAGGACACAACCACTGTGACATAACTGATGCAGCACAAGACACTACCACTGAACTGATGCAGGACAACAAAGCACCACTGGACTGAACTTATATAGCAGCACTGGACATATGGCAGCAGAGTACACAACCACTGTGACTGGACTGATGCAGCACAAGACACTACCACTGAACTGATGCAGGACACTGAGGACGGAGACACGTCCTCTCTCTACACGCTCCAGTGCTCGAGTGAAAATGGCGGAAACGCGCGGCTCCTTATTTTGAATCCAAACCCCGTGAAAATCCGACAGCGGGATGATGATGTTTTGCCTCGTTCTGGTTTCTGAGTCAGGCGGGAAAACCCGAGCCTGACTCGGATTCGGGCTCGGGTAGTGAAGTTCGAGGGGTTTCTTTTCTCAGGGAACCGAATCCGCTCATATCTAGTTAGGAGGAGGCAGCCATACTACACCACTTATAGGGGTAAATTTAATAAGGTGGGAGTTTTTCAGAACTTGTGATGCTGCCCATAGCAACTAATCAGATTCTATCTATTAGATTCTAGAAGCAACTAGATAAATATTAAGTAGAATCTGATTGGTTGCTATGAGCAACATCACCAGTTCTAAAATAAACCTCCCACCTTAGTATATTTACCCCATGCAGTCTGGAGATTTGGAGGCATCTTAAGAGACATCTGCAGTCCCTTTTTATTACACAATCTAACTCCCCCAATCAGGTCTCTGATAATGTCATTGTTATTATGTATATAAATATTGCGATCATTCAAGGCCTTCACAGTTCATTTAGCTGACTGCTAAAAATGCTTTCATATTGAAGATGAATGCTATATTTTAAGCTATATATTCTTAGCTATCTATTTTATATGACTTACCTTTTTGCATTCTGAGGTAATTAACAACACTGTGCATTTGTTTGAATTATACGTGTCTTCAGAGAAACAAATTTATTATACAGCCAATCTTTTGTGCCTTCAGATGTAATTATTAAGGATTATATATCAATTGCATAGCTGAAGTCTAATAACTGAGTTTAACCCATAAACATAAGAAGCTGACTATAACAATCCCACTCATTTTGGTCATTTTATTATACTGACCCATCAAAGGCTGGAAGCATATGTATCAATGCTTGAATAGAGATAAATTGCAGAGAGACAAAGTACCAACCAATCAGCTCCTATCACTTTCACGCAATACAGGCTGTGCTTGAAAAATTCCAGAAGCTGATTGGTTGGTATTTTATCTCTCTCCAGGCATTGATACATATGCCCCTATATGAGATAGCGCCCATCCGCAACACCACAATTCTTCTATATTTATCTTTTTGCAGGCTTTAGATTAACCCAGTGCAGCTCCCCAATTCCCAAGACTACCCACACCAAGGTTTCAAAGTTTACCATCACTTTCAGTGTCCAACCATCTGCAAATCTCTGCCCTATGACAAACTGAGATCAGGTAGTGGGTGATGATATAACCATAATCACTGAAACTCCATTGGTCACAGGTCACAAAGAAACATCTATGAAGACAGAACCCAGCTTCGAAGAGTCAACAGTCTGCCGGTCATGTGTTCTTTCACAACCTATTAATAAACAGCACGGACCTCCAGAACTGTGATTTTTCACAGACTAGTGAGAGAGACAGGGTGGTATATTCATGAAGCAGTGAAAAAAGAGGAGAAGTGAGCCATTGGAGAAGTTGACCACGGCAGCCAATCAGTGTTGAGGTAACATTTATAAAGTGCATTCTATAAAATTATATGTAGCAGCTGATTGGTTGACATGGGCAGCTTCTGCACTGGCTCACTTCTCCGCACTTTTCACTGCCTCTTGAAAAGAACCCAGAGAGAGGAAAGGAGAGAGAATGTGTGTAGGTGTCAGGATAGATAGAATAGAACAATAACTAATGCAAGAGAGAAATTTGTGCCCAAATAACGCTGGACATTGGGGGTAATTCAGAGTTGATCGCAGCAGCAAATTTGTTAGCAGTTGGGCAAAACCATGGCCCTCATTCTGAGTTGATCGCACGTAGCAACTTTTTGCTGCTCGTCCGATCAACTTGACGCCGCCAATGGGGGAGTGTATTTTAGTATAGCAGGGCTGCGATCGCTTGTGCAGCCCTGCTATACTAAAAAAGTTTCCTGCAAAACAAGACGGATCCAGCAAAGAAGGTCCCGGGATTGACATCAGACATCTGCCCTCCAAACGCCTGTATACACCTGCGTTCACCTCATCATGCCTGGAAAATGGTCAGTCTTCTTGCGATCGCTGCTGCGATCACTATTTACGCTGGCGGGATCGCTACCCAGCGACGGCTGTCGCCAGGTAATGACACGCGTACGCAATTCGTCCACCGCGCATGCGCAGTTCTGAACTGTACACAACGCTGCGACAAACTGCAGCGTGCGAACGGGTCGGAATGACCCCCTATGTGCACTGCAGGTGTGGCAGATATAACATTTGCAGAGAGCATTAGATTTGGGTGGGTTACCGGTATTTTGTTTCTGTGCAGGGTAAATACTGGCTGCTTTATTTTTACGCTGCAATTTAGATTTCAGTTTGAACACACCCCACCCAAATCTAACTCTCTCTGCACATGTTATATTTGCCCCCCCCCCCCCCCCCCCGCAGTGCACGTGGGTGGTCATTCCGAGTTGTTTGCTCGCTAGCAGTTTTTAGCAGCCGTGCAAACGCTATGCCGCCTCCCACTGGGAGTGTATTTTAGCTTAGCAGAAGTGCGAACGAAAGGATCGCAGAGCGACTACGAAAAAAAAGTGTGCAGTTTCAGAGTAGCTCCAGACCTACTCTGCGCTTGCGATCACTTCAGACTGTTCAGTTCCTGTTTTGACATCACAAACATGCCCTGCGTTCGCCCAGCCACGCCTGCGTTTTTCCTGTCACGCCTGCGTTTTTTCGATCACTCCCTGAAAATGGTCAGTTGACACCCAGAAACGCCCACTTCCTATCAATCACTCTGCGGCCAGCAGTGCAATTGAAATGCTTCACTAGACCTTGTGTGAAACTACATCGGCCGCTGTGAAAGTACGTCGCGCATGCGCATTGCGCCGCATATGCATGCGCAGAAGTGCCACATTTTTGCATCAACGCTGCGCAGCAAACAATTTCAGCTAGCGATCAACTCGGAATGACCCCCATAGGGGGTCATTCAGAGTTGATCACAGCAACACATTTGTTAGCAGTTGGGCAAAACCATGGGGGTCATTCCGAGTTGTTCGCTCGCAAGCTGCTTTTAGCAGCTTTGCACACGCTAACCCGCCGCCTACTGGGAGTGAATCTTACCTTATCAAAATTGCGAACGAAAGATTAGCAGAATTGCGAATAGACACTTCTTAGCAGTTTCTGAGTAGCTCCAGACTTACTCGGCATCTGCGATCAGTTCAGTCAGTGTCGTTCCTGGTTTCACGTCACAAACACACCCAGCGTTCGCCCAGACACTCCTCCGTTTCTCCAGCCACTCCCGCGTTTTTCCCAGAAACGGTAGCGTTTTTTCACACACACCCATAAAACGGCCAGTTTCCGCCCAGAAACAACCACTTCCTGTCAATCACATTACGATCACCAGAACGAATAAAAATCCTCGTAATGCCGTGAGTAAAATACCTAACTGCATAGCAAATTTACTTGGCGCAGTCGCACTGCGGACATTGCGCATGCGCATTAGCGACTAATCGCTCCGTTGCGAGAAAAAAATAACGAGCGAACAACTCGGAATGACCCCCCATGTGCACTGCAGGTGTGGCAGATATAACATGTGTGGAGAGAGTTAGATTTGGGTGGGGTGTGTTCAATCTGAAATCTAAATTGCAGTGTAAAAATAATGCAGCCAGTATTTACCCTGCACAGAAACAAAATAACTCACCCAAATCTAACTCTCTCTGTATATGTTATATTTGCCCCACCTGCAGTGCACATGGGTGGTCATTCGAGTTGTTCACTCGCTAGCTGCTTTTTGTATCTGACATGCCTGCGTTTTTCAACACACTCCCTGTAAACGGTCAGTTACCTCCCAGAAACGCCCACTTCATGTCAATCACTCTGCGGCCAGCAGTGCGACTGAAAAGCTTCGCTAGACCTTGTGTTAAACTACTTCGGCTGTTGTGAAAGTACGTCGCGCGTGCGCATTGCGCCGCATATGCATGTGCAGAAGTGCCGCTTTTTTGCCTAAATGCTGCGCTGCGAACTAAAACAGCTAGCAAACAACTCGGAATGACCCCCATGGTTTTGCCCAACTGCTAACAAATTTGCTGCTGCGATCAACTCTGAATTACCCCCATGGTTTTGCCCAACTGCTAACAAATTTGCTGATGCGATCAACTCTGAATTACGCCCATTACTTCTATATATAATGCCGTCCTGCAGGTCACTGGTGCAGATTTGAAGATTATTCCCTTTGAACAAAACCCTCCCACTTCACAATGTGTTCACCACCTGATTACATTTGCAGCTGTGCATGCACAATTACATTTATTGATCTCATTAGAAAAAAATGGTTTATTTAAAGTATAAAGTATATTTTTCATGATTTTAGGCCCAAATTTATCAAAGGGCTAAGATCCATTTTTCAAATACATGGGTAAATGTATAAAGCAGTGATAAAAGCGGAGAAGTGAGCCAGTGGAGAAGCTGACCATGGCAACCAATCAGCTGCTCTGTATAATTTTATAGTATGCAAATTATAAATGTTACTTCAATGCTGATTGATTGCCATGGGTAACTTCTGCACTGGCTCACTTCTCCACTCTTATCACGGTTCATACATTTACCCCAGTGTCTGTAACATGGCAATTAAGAGCTGATTGGCTGGTAGTTTATCTTTCTGCACTTTATCTCTCTCCAAGCTTTGATAAATTTAGGCCTTAATCTTTTCCCACTGTCCTTGAGATGGCCAAAACAGTAGTATCATGGTTGTAGACAGAGGCGGATTGGCCTTAGAGCTTACAGGGAAGATCCCCGGTGGGCCAACTCACACGCGGGGCCTGTTTTGTTTGAGGACATGTGGTCCTATTTATAGACATAACGAATAAGATGCAAAATAATTTGCATATATGAAAATTTCTTTGCCACTTAGCCTGTGATTGCAGATGATCTAGTGTATGCTCTGTTTGCCTGCTTGGCTGACATATAGGATTGAGTGAATAGTGATTGGGATACGCGGTTGGTGTAATAAGCAAGAAAATATATATTTCTAAGGAATTATATAGTTTCCTAAATTCTAAAGGTGTATCATATAATGTGCTCATAATATTTAATTTTATTTCCTTTTAACTTCCCCCTTGATGCTGGACATGCCCACTATCTGGAAAGTCTTGGGGGGAGGGTGCTGCTGCCATGGCCCATGGCTAGACCTTACACCTCTGGTGCTGCCCATGTGGGGCCAAGTACAAATTTTTTCAGGGCCACTTTTCGTTCCCAATCCGCCCCTGGTTGTAGATGTACTTCTGCGATACTTGTTATATATTATTTCTCATGCAAATGTTTTGACTCTCACTCTGAAGATCTTGCATTTGTCCCTGGTAGCAGCTACAAATTGTGAATGTTGTAACAAACCAGGACCACAATTGTGAGGGGTTAGACTGTTGTGGGGGGTGTCTTTTTGTTTACTAACCTGATTGTTGATAAATAGAGCCTGGCAGTCTGGGTGGTCTCTCCTCTTGGTAGGGGTTGCGCTGGGACTTTCTATCTTACCAGCAATCACCGTCTAGTTTTATTACATGCTCCTTTATGATTTCCTGTTTCTTTAGAGTTGCTACCCAGTAGAATTACATCCCCCAGCATGCCCCCTTGGAGTTCCTGTTTTGCTTGCCCTGTGAACTGAACACACCGCTAGTCCTAAAAGGTAAAAGGGACTGGGGCAGATGGAGGTATGTATCAGTCTTTCTAAATCTTGTGTTTCTGGAAGCTCCTAGAAGCTGTGTGTGTTTGGCAGCAGGAGCTGTTTATGCTAGCTGTGCCTGGGCAGCAGGTTTCCTGAAGGTGCTGGGAGGTCCACTGGTGTATTCTGGGAAGCTGCAGATGGGATTCCAGCATGTTGGTAAAGTGCAGTGACCAAGCGGCTGGGACCTTGAAAAGTTTTCTGGAGATATTTACCTGAGAACTGTATTAAATTGGCACAACTGCCTCTGATAAGTTTTGTGGACTCTGTTGGGACTTTTGAGGAGACTGTTGTTTTATTTGATAATTATGAGATGCTGTTAAAAGCCCTTATGTGATTGTGTGATGTTACCTAGGAGGCTTGTGTTGTTTTTTACATTACCTTTCAATAAATGTGGGATTATAAGGCACTTTATCCTTATCTGTGTAAGGGGTCTTAGAATAAAGGTGGTACTCTCACACCAATCTTTGCACAGTCTAAACTGTAAAAGCGATTTTTTTAAATTGAAGATCCAAAGCAATAGGATAGGCCAATGCTTTGCCTTGTTGGTACTACACACTGTATATCAGTTAACTGAATAATAAGGTATAATAAACTAGATATCTTCTCTACCCAATCTAAATTAGACAGATTTAATGTTGTAAATCAGCTTAAAGTACAGTATATTCAATATAATTTAATGAAGGCTTTAAAAATGGCAAGTGGCCAAGGACAGACCCATCTTGACCAACAACCTAATGTATATTGAAGGAGGATTGTTGAACTAGCATTACCTTCAATACATTGGTCACTGTGGGTTGCAGTACAGAAGCATCCTTACTCAGCCATGATACTGGAGTGGCACCAGATCTTGCGCTAAGGTTTTGTGAGTGTGCAGTATTTTTTGCACTGCTGTTACTTCTGTATTATACTTAAAATAGCGCTTTCAATTGTACAAAATCAGCACAAATATTTGCATAAAAGTACTGTAGCATAATATAAGTTAAAAAAAAATGTAGGGGAAATGTAGCAAAGAGCTTTAAGACTTATCAAAATGGCTATCTATGCAGAAGACTGACAATGCAGCTGAACATGGAAAAATCATGTCAAATATATAATGAGGTGATGTATAGTATGACATGCAGTACATGACAAACAAAAATGTACAGAATGGCAACACTGATTTTCCACGGTTTTCTTGTGTTGCCCTACATGGTTGGCCTTCTTCCTCGAGGGAAGTCTTTCTTTGCCTTCCGCAAAGAGTTAACCCTCTCAGATGGCATACCTCAGTGTGGTCAGCATTTTGGTGATACTGTACCTTAGGATTCTATGCTCAGCAGGACCACCAGGGGCACCCCGAGCATGAGGACACCATATGGAGGGCCCTGTTTTGGCCCTCTGTGGCTGCTGACATTGAGTGTGTCTCTGCCTGTGCCTCCTGCAATGCTTTATGGGACAATCATGCCAAGGAACTGCTCACTCTACATGAGGCTCCTGACTTCTCTTGGTCCATTGTTGATGCAGATCTGTTTAAATGGAGAATGAAAGAGCACCTTGCATTAGTAGATTCATATTCCAGTTGGTTCGAGATAAATTATCTTCTCAAACTGAGTGCCACAATCATCAACAAAATGTAAAGACACTTTCCTGCACATGGCATACCACAGAATCTACTTACTGACAATGCCATGCAGTTCTTGAGTGGTGAGTTCCAGACTTTCACCTGTGTGTGGCGCATCTCACATGTCACCAGCAGTCCTCTCTTTTCACAGTCCAATGAACTAGCAGAAAGGGCAGTACATTCTGTGGAGCACCTGTTAGACAAATGTAATAGAGATAGTACTGATATGTTTATGGTGTTCCTCAATTTGAGAAATACTCTGAGAGATGGACTTCCCTCTCCTGCTTAATGGCCCTCATTCTGAGTTGATCGCTCGCTAGCTACTTTTAACAGCCGTGCAAATGCATAGTCGCCGCCCATGGGGGAGTGTATTTTCGCTTTGCAGGAGTGCGAACGCCTGTGCAGCAGAGTGGCTGCAAAACACATTTTGTGCAAAACAAGACCAGCCCTGTAGTTACTTATTCTGTGCAATGATTGCTGCGATGAATGACATGGTAATGACATCAGATACCTACCCAGCAAATGCGCGGCCACACCTGCGTATTTCCAAACACTCCCAGAAAATGGTCAGTTGACACACTGAAGCTCCCACTTCTTGTCAATCTCCTTATGTCTGCCAGTGCGACTGAAACCATCACTAGAACCTGTGCAAAACCACAATGCTCTTTGTACCCATATGCCGAGCGTGCGCATCGCGGTGCATACACATGCGCAGATTTGCCGTTTTCTTTTAAATGATTGCTACGCAGCGAACAATGGCAGCTAGCGATCAACTCGGAATGAGGGCCAATATCTTCTGTCCAGGTGCACACACACTACCAATCCCACCACCAAGTTCTGATTTGTCTATTCCAGTGCTTTGTTGTTTTTTTAATTTCTATAAGACAAGTGTCTATGTTAATGTAGTGATCCATTATTTTTTACTGGTCTGGTAGCGGATGGAACATTTTCCATTGTAGAGATCATTAGGACTCCTTTGGCTATAGTTACCCATTAGAGATAATAAAAAGCTGACCAAAGGCCCTCAAAGCTGTAGTAGTGAATTCTGGACTTTGTGTTGTGGTTCTAAATAATGTGGTGGCCCAGCCCTGGGCATTCCCCATTAACAAATTAACAGAATATAGAATGGTAAGTATCATTCTCACTTTAAGTTGACCATATACTGTACTGTACGTCTATGGGTCAAATTTCAAGTGGAATTGTGCCACAAGTTGGTGATATTGTGTACTATCCTCTCCTTATTACTCAGTACTATACACAAAATAGGTTCAGCCTCTGTGCTGCTAACTACTGGTAGAAGCATTGTAGCTGTAAAAGAGCAGATATATCCCAGAATTCAGGGGAAAACAGCTACAGGAAGTGAGAGGTATTCTGAACAAGGAATTCTTCAGGAAAATTCGGAAGATTCAAGTAATAATAGCTCAGCTAAACATAAGTTACTGTGTCTTTCAGATTAAAGACCCATGTTCACCTTCAACAGTCAGTTCACATTTCTATTTTGGCAATGCACAAGTGTTTCTTCCTGTGCATATACAGTAATTAGAGATTGGATAGAACTGGTACCACCTTTCTTTCATTGGATTATATTAACTAATATTCGTGTTGCAGCTGATTTCAGCCGAGATCAATCTCGGCTGTCATCGGCCGTTTAAGATTGCAACTTTTTGGAAAAAACCCCCCACAGTAATTTACTAAACAACCGTGTTTATTAAGCCTGGTGCTTGTTGTTAAAATACTGGGGAACCCTACGCAAAGTTTTCCAGGTATTTTAACAACTAGAACCAGATCAAAGAGCCCGGGGCTGGTTATGCATAAGAGGGGGGACCCCATGCAATTATTTTTTTTACTATTTCACACACTGTTATACAGAGAAGCATGTATGGATCTCACTGATCCGTGCATGATTCTCCAAACATGCCAGCCAAAAGCAGGTCTATGTTAAATTTCTATATCTGTACAAGTTCCGGAAGTGTTTGGCTATTGTCGGCAGTGATTGAGAATACAAATTCTTAGTAAATTCCCGTATTGTATGAAGTGTATGTGAACAAACAACTGTGTTTGACCGATGGTCTATTGATTGGTATTTGTGTATTTCCGTACGGAAATGCAATCTTGAATCAAATCAGGACCTTAATAAATATCCACCATATTGTCTGCACTTGTTTGGTGATCGTCTAGGAACTACGAGTGTCTTTGCAGATTTTATTTATTAGTTTTGACTCTATAGTAAATTAGAAGTGGTTTATAATATAGCTCCAGCATATAATTGTATACAGTATGACAAGCTCTGTATTCATACTAGAGATGTGCACCGGAAATTTTTCGGGTTTTGTGTTTTGGTTTTGGATTCGGTTCCACGGCCGTGTTTTGGATTCAGACGCATTTTGGCAAAACCTCCCTGAAATTTTTTGGGCGGATGCAGGTGTGTTTTGGATTTAGGTGTTTTTTTTTCAAAAACCCCTCAAAAACAGCTTAAATCATAGAATTTGGGGGTAATTTTGATCCTATAGTATTATTAACTTCAATAACCATAATTTCCACTCATTACCAGTCTATTCTGAACACCTCACAATATTATTTTTAGTCCTAAAATTTGCACCGAGGTTGCTGGATGACTAAGCTAAGCGACCCAAGAGGGTGGCACAAACACCTGGCCCATTTAGGAGTGGCACTGCAGTGTCAGACAGGATGGCACTTATAAAAATTGGCCCCAGACATCACATGATGCAAAGATAAATAAAAAAAGAGGTGCAAGATGGAATTGTCCTTGGGCCCTCCCACCCACCCTTATCCCACCCTTATGTTGTATAAACAGGACATGCACACTTTAACAAAGCCATAATTTCAGGGTCTGCCACACGACTGTGGCTGAAATGACTGGTTGGTTTGGGCCCCCACCAAAAAAGAAGCAATCAATCTCTCCTTGCTCAAACTGGCTCTACAGAGGCAAGATGTCGACCTCATCATCATCCTCCGATTCCTCACCCCTTTCACTGTGTACATCCCCTTCCTCACAGAGTATTAATTCGTCCCCACTGGAATCCACCATCACAGGTCCCTGTGTACTTTCTGGAGGCAATTGCTGGTGAATGTCTCCACGGAGGAATTGATTATAATTAATTTTGATGAACATCATCTTCTTTCCACATTTTGTGGAAGTAAACTCGTACGCCAATCGCTGACAAGGTGACCGGCTGCACTAAACACTCTTTCGTAGTACACACTGGAGGGAGGGCAATGTACATAAAATAAAGCCAGTTTGTGCAAGGGCCTCCAAATTGCCTCTTTTTCCTGCTAGTATATGTACGGACTGTCTGACGTGCCTACTTGGATGCGGTCACTCATTCTTTCAATGGTGACAGAATCATATGCAGTTACAGTAGATGACATCTCAGTAATCGTTGGCAGGTCCTTCAGGCCGGACCAGATGTCAGCACTTGCTCCTGACTGCCCTGCATCACTGCCAGTGTGTGGGCTCGGAATTCTTATCCTTTTCCTCGCAGCCCCAGTTGCGGGAGAATGTGAAGGAGGAGCTGTTGATGGGTCACGTTCCGCTTGACTTGACAATTTTCTCACCAGCAGGTCTTTGAACCTCTGCAGACTTGTGTCTGCCGGAAAGAGAGATACAATGTAGGCTTTAAACCTAGGATCGAGCACGGTGGCCAAAATGTAGTGCTCTGATTTCAACAGATTGACCACCCGTGAATTCTGGTTAAGCGAATTAAGGGCTCCATCCACAAGTCCCACATGCCTAGCGGAATCGCTCCTTCTTAGCTCCTCCTTCAATTTCTCCAGCTGCTTCTGCAAAAGCCTGATGAGGGGAATGACCTGACTCAGGCTGGCAGTGTCTGAACTGACTTCACGTGTGGCAAGTTCAAAGCGGTGATACAAAGCGTAGCCTGCCTAGGAACAAGTTGGCAATTGCGAGATGCTGTTACTTGTGCCGTTGCTGTTGTTGCTGCGGAAGGCAATACATCTACCCAGTGGGCTGTCACAGTTATTTAGTCCTGAGTCTGCCCTGCTCCACTTGTCCACATGTCTGTGGTTAAGTGGACATTGGGTACAACTGCATTTCTTAGGACACTGGTGACTCTTTTTCTGATGTCTGTGTACATTCTCTGTATCGCCTGCCTAGAGAAGTGGAACCTAGATGGGATTTCGTACCGGGGACACACTACCTCAATAAATTCTCTAAGTCCCTGTGAATTAACGGTTGATACCGCACACACGTCTAACACCAACACAGCTGCCAAGGCCTGAGTTATCCGCTTTGCAACAGGATGACTGCTGTGATATTTCATCTTCCTCGCAAAGGACTGTTGGACAGTCAATTGCTTACAAGTGGTCTTCCGACTTCCCCTCTGGGAAGACGATCAACTCCCAGGAGCAACAACAGCAGCGCCAGCAGCAGTAGGAGTTACACTCAAGGATCCATCAGAGGAATCCCAGTTAAGAGAGGACTTGTCAGACTTGCCAGTGACATGGCCTGCAGGACTATTGGTGTTCCTGTTTAAGGAGGGAGTTGGTGGTGTGGTTTGCAGGAGCTTGGGTACAAGAGGAAGGGATTTAGTTGTCAGTGGACTGCTTCCGCTGTCACCCAAAGTTTTTGAACTTGTCAATGACTTCTGATTAATGCGCTCCAGGTGACGTATAAGGGAGGATGTTCCTAGGTGGTTAACGTCCTTACCCCTACTTATTACAGCTTGACAAAGGCAACACACGGCTTGACACCTGTTGTCCGCATTTCTGTTAAAATAATTCCACACCGAAGAGGTGATTTTTTTTGTAATTTGACCAGGCATGTCAATGGCCATATTCATCCCATGGACAACAGGTGTCTCCCCGGGTGCCTGACTTAAACCACCTCACCATCAGAATCCTCCTTGTCAATTTCCTCCTCAGTGCCAGCAACACCCATATCCTCAGCCTGGTGTACTTCAACAGTGACATCTTCAATTTGACTATCAGGAACTGGACTGTGGGTGCTCCTTCCAGCACTTGCAGGGGACGTGCAAATGGTGGAAGGAGCCACCTCTTCCCATCCAGTGTTGGGAAGGTCAGGCATCTCAACCACCGACACAATTAGACTCTCCTTGGGGATTTGTGATTTAGAAGAACGCACTGTTCTTTGCTGTGCTTTTGCCATCTGTTACGTTCCTGGTGCTCAGAACAAGAGAGATGTTGCGTAGTGAGTCCAGAGCACCAGAACATGACGCTGAAATAAGGTGTGGTATTGAAATAGCCCCTAGCAACCTACCTCCATTGTTTCACCCATTTGGCAGCCACGTTTGAAGAGCGGATTAGGTCTGCCCAACTCCGATGCCCCCAGGTCTTAGAGTAAGACAAGGCGTGAACCGAGACAGGATAATAACAAGGGGACCTCTAACTAAAGCAAACAGAAGGCTAGGGGCTACTAACAACCCTAAAACTAAAAATATGTGCGGCACGCCGCCAAAGGAAAAGGACAACAAAAGATACCACTGTCCACACCCCACATGGCACCATCGTGTACCGGGGAGGACAGTGAAAAGCGGAAACCTCCGCAAAAACACCAGTATAAAACAAATGCAAGGACTAAGCGGCCTAGGCCGCAACACGCGGCAGAAGCCGCTACTCACGAAACCGGGAGAGAACCCCAATAAGCGAGAACCCCCAGATGACTGCAACAGGTTCACTTGGACTGGAAGGATTCCCAGGACCGGCATCAGAACTCCAGGACTCAGGAGCGCAGGGAGCAGGATCAACCAGATTCAGCAGACTAGGAACAAACTTTGCAAGGCAGGAACAGCATACAGGAAGCTATCACCGGCGAGGCTGCAGTGTGCTGGCTCCAATAAAAAGGCCCTGCTGGCCAATGACAGGAGGGCCATCAAGACCAGCCCCCAGACCCTAATTAATAGTTGCCGTGCAGCTGCCCTGCTGCACGAGCAACTAATCCAGTTTTATCTGGCAACAGGGAACGCGGTCTGCCAATGGCATCCCCATTGCCATGGACCCGGCGGCTGTGGACGCCCGGTGTCCTAGTGTTTCCAGGGACCCGGTGGCTACAGTACGCATGGCGTCCTGGCGTTGCTAGGCGCTGGGCGGGCAGCGAGGGAGGTGCGGCAGTCGTGAGCGTTGCTTGGAAGCAGAGCGAGCGGCGCTGCGGACCGCGGCACCTAACAGTACCCCCCCCTTGAGGAGGGGTTAAAGAACCCCTAAAGCCGGGTTTCTGAGGAAATTCCTGAAAGAATAATCTCTTAAGTTTAGGGGCATGGAAATTGTTATCCTGGACCCAAGACCTTTCTTCCGGGCCATAGCCTTTCCAGTGAACCAAAAAATACAGCCGGCCCCGAGAAACTTTGGAATCTAAAACCTTCTCCAGCAAGAACTCTTGTTGCCCCTGAACATCCACTGGAGGTCTACCCTGGGAAGTTTTCCGAGGGAATCTCCTGGAAGAAATATATTGCTTCAGAAGGGAACAGTGAAAAGTATTGCCAATTTTGTGTGATTTAGGCAAGCGTAGCCGAAAAGCAACTGGATTGACCTTCTTTACGATAAGGAACGGTCCAATAAATTTGGGTCCCAATCTAGCCGAGGGTTGTCGGAGCTTGATGTTGCGGGTTGACAATCACACCTTATCTCCCACCTTAAAAGTGCATGGGCGTCGGAACCTATCTGAAAAAAATGTTTCTCGGAAGTCAGCCTTCTTAAGGGCAAGGTGCACCTTTTTCCAAATCATTCTGAGACGGGAAGTTAAGGTCAACGAAGAGACTGGAAAATGAGGGTAAAAAGAATTGGCTCTAGGATGAAATCCCAGGACCGAAAAGTATGGAGACTCCTTGGTGGAAGAATGACAAGAGTTATTATAGGCAAACTCGGCCAAAGGAAGAAATTCAGACCAATCATTCTGAAGTTTGGCCGAATATAGCCGTAAATACTGTTTTAATGACTGATTAACATGTTCAGTTTGTCCGTTAGACTGTGGATGGTGCCCATATGTTAAAGAGAGTTTCATATTTAATGAGGCACAAAAACGTTTCCAGAAACGGGCAATGAATTGTGGTCCCCGATCAGAGACAATATCCATGGGTAAACCATGGAGCCTGAAGACATGGAGGAGAAACAAAACTGCCAACCCTTGAGCGGAGGGCAATCGGGGAAGAGCAATGAAGTGGGCCATCTTACTAAAACGGTCTACTACCACCCAAATGACCCGGAACCCAGCTGAAAGAGGAAGGTCCACCACGAAATCCATGGATATATGTGACCATGGCCTGAGAGGAATGGCTAGAGGCATGAGTTGCCCGACCGGCAACGATCGAGATACCTTGTACTGAGAACAAACCTGACAGGAACGGACAAATTCCCTTACATCTTTAGAAAGATTAGGCCACCACACTGAGCGAGAGATTAACTCCAAGGTTTTAGTGATACCCGGATGACCAGAAACCTTATTATCATGAAACTAAGCTAGAACAGTGCCTCTCAGAAATTCAGGGATGAAGAGACGATCTGCAGGAGTGACATTGGGAGCCTGCTGCTGAAGCTGGACTAGCTGTGTAAATAAATCCTGTGTGAGGCCAGCCCAGATGACAGACGATGGGACTATGGGGGTAGTAGCCGGGTGGTTATTGTGAACCGGAAGAAAACAACGTGACAGGGCATCGGCTTTTGTATTCTTGGAACCGGGCCTGAAGGTGATGATAAACCTGAAACGAGTAAAAAACAGCACCCAACGTGCCTGTCAAGCATTAAGCCGTTTAGCTGACTCAATATACTGCAGGTTCTTGTGCTCAGTGTACACAGTAATGGTATGCCTTGCTACTTCCAGCCAGTGGCTCCACTCCTCGAAAGCCCATTTAACTGCCAACAATTCTCGATTACCGACATCATAGTTGGATTCTGCGGAGGAGAATTTTCTGGACATGAAGGCACATGGGTGTAATTCCCGAGACTCCGGGTCTTCCTGAGAAAGGATAGCCCCCACTCCAACCTCTGAGGCATCTACCTCGACAATAAAGAGGAGATCCGGGTTAGGGTGTCTGAGTACCGGAGCTGAGACAAAGGCCTGTTTCAAGGCCAGGAAGGCATACTTGGCTTTAGGCGACCAATTGGAAGGGTCCGCTCCTTTTTTAGTCAAAGCCACAATAGGAGCAACCAAATCTGAGAAGGTATGAATAAAACGCCTATAATAATTTGCAAACCCTAAAATGCGCTGGATTGCTTTTAAGTTCGTGGGTTGTGCACAATTTAGGATTGCCTGGAGTTTTTTTGGTTCCATTAAAAACCCCTTTGGAGAAATAATATACCCCGGGAAGGACACTTCTGTGATGTGGAAATCACATTTCTCCAATTTGGCGTACAAATGATTTTCCCGTAACCTCTGAAGGACCAGTCACACATGGGTAATATGTTGTTCAAAGGACTCAGAGTAAATCAAAATGTCGTCTAAATAAATGACTACGAACTTTCCTAGAAAGTCGCGATGGATGTCGTTAATGAGATCTTGAAATACAGCAGGAGCATTAGACAGCCCAAACGGCATCACCAGGTATTCATAATGTCCCGACTGTGTGCTGAAAGCCGTCTTCCACTCATCCCCAGATTTTATTCGGATGAGATTGTAAGCCCCTCTAAGATCGATTTTGGAAAAGATAACGGCAGTACGGAGCTGATCAAATAGTACCGAAATCAGTGGCAAGGGGTAGGTATTTTTAACAGAAATTTTATTCAACGCCCGATAATCAATACATGGTCTGAGCGACCCATCTTTTTTCTCAACAAAAAAGAATCCTGTGCTCAATGGAGATTTTGAGGGCCTAATAAAGCCATTCTTCAAGCTCTCCTGTACATACTCATCCATTGCCATAGTTTCCGGGCCAGACAGGGCATATAGTCTCCCTTTGGGTAGAGAAGCACCGGGAACCAGGTCAATGGCGCAGTCATAGGATTGATGAGGAGGCAGGATATCCGCATTACCCTTGGAAAAAACGTTGGCAAAATCTTGATATTGCAAAGGAATAAGTTCTGGAATGACAGCCGCGATCCGGACTGGACGCGAAATACACTCCTCAACACAAAAGGAATCCCATCGGGAAATCTCCCCAGACCGCCAATCTATGGTGGGATTATGAAAGGCAAGCCAGGGGTGACCTAAGACAATGGGAACAGCCGGACAATGGGTAAGATAGAACTCGATTTTCTCCGAATGTAGGGCCCCCACAGTCAGTTGTACTGGAGGCGTGCGGTGAGTAATTACTCCATTAGAAAGTGGACCCCCGTCCAGGCCGTGCATGGTGATACGTTTATCTAAAGGGGTGTAGTATGGCTGACCGGCGGTCTCCTGACCGCCGGTAGGCTTACCGATGCCAGGATCCCGGCAGCATACCGACGCTGGGATCCCTGCAGGGAGGGGCGAGTGCAGCAAGCCCCTTGCGGGCTCGCTACGCTCGCCACGCTGCAGGCTCGGTGGCGAACTGCGGTCACCACGGGTTCTATTCCCACTCTATGGGTGTCGTGGACACCCACGAGTGGAAATAGTCCCTGTTGGTCGGCATGCCGACCATTGGGAAAGTGAGCCGTCGGGCTCGTGGAGGAGGTCATGTGACTGTCGGTCAGCTGACCGGCGGTCACATGAATACCACCCATCTAAAGGTATGTGCGGAAGGCCCAAAGCCTGAGCCCAAACAAGATCCATAAAATTTCCTGCAGCTCCGCTGTCAACGAAGGCCGACACCAACGAAGTGAGACTACCAAAGGAAATTTTTACAGGAATTAATAAGGAATTGTTAGAGGAGATTAATTGCAGACCCAAGTGAACCCCCTCACAATTCACTTGGTCAGCGCGTTTCCCTGCTTATTTGGGCAATTACGCGCAACATGTCCCTTGCCACTACAATACAAACAAAGCCCAGAATTTAGCCTTCTGGCTCTTTCCTCTGGGGACAGCCGGGAGAGACCCATTTGCATGGGCTCCTCTATGTCCTCAGGGAAAGTATACACACATGGACTGGGCCTGAAATTAGCCCCCTTTTCAGCCCTTCGCTCTCGGAGACGCCGAAAAATTTTAATAGCAAGCTCCATGAGTTTATCTAAAGTCTCAGGAGAGGGGTACTGAAGGAGACTGTCTTTGATAACTTCGGACAAACCGAGGCGAAACTGACTGCGCAGGGCCGGGTCGTTCCAGCCACAGTCGTTCGACCAACAGCGAAATTCGGTACAATACACCTCTGCGGGATTTTTCCCCTGTTTAAGGGCACGCAGGTGGCTCTCAGATGACGCTTCCCTATCAGGGTCATCATACAAAAGACCTAAGGACTTAAAAAGCCATCTACAGATAGCAAGGCTGCGCCATCGGCTTTTAGCCCAAAAGCCCAGGTTTGCGGATCGCCTTGTAGTAATGACATCACAATCCCGACCCGTTGAGACTCAGTACCAGAGGATCGGGGCCTTAAACGAAAATAAAGTTTACAAGCTTCTTTGAAATTAAAATAATCCTTTCGGCTACCCGAAAAACGGTCGGGAAGATGCATCTTTGTTTCTGGAATCATACTCGGGGAGGCTCGCAAAAGATCTTCCTGCGATCTCACCCGAAGAGTAAGATCCTGAACCATCTGAGTTAGTTCCTGAATCTGGTTGGCCAAAAGCTGGCTGGGATTCGGTCCTAACACTGCCGGATTCATGAGGCCGAATTTCAAGGCCCACCAAATACAAATAACTCTTTATTCTTTTTGGACCGGTGATAAAGTTACGTTCCTGGTGCTCAGAACAAGAGAGATGTTGCGTAGTGAGTCCAGAGCACCAGAACGTGATGCTGAAATAAGGTGTGGTATGGAAATAGCCCCTAGCAACCTACCTCCATTGTTTCACCCATGTGGTCCGTTCACACCTGCGTGACTATGGTTTCTTGGGCCCACGGCAGCCACGTTTGAAGGGCGGATTAGGTCTGCCCAACTCCGATGCCCCCAGGTCTTAGAGTGAGACAAGGCGTGAACCGAGACAGGATAATAACAAGGGGACCTCTAACTAAAGCAAACAGAAGGCTAGGGGCTACTAACAACCCTAAAACTAAAAATATGTGCGGCACGCCGCCAAAGGGAAAGGAAAACAAAAGATACCACTGTCCACACCCCACACGGCACCGTCGTGTACCGGGGAGGACAGTGAAAGCGGAAACCTCCGCAAAAACACCAGTATAAAACAAATGCAAGGACTAAGCGGCCTAGGCCGCAACACGCGTCAGAAGCCGCTACTCACGAAACCGGGAGAGAACCCCAATAAGCGAGAACCCCCAGATGACTGCAACAGGTTCACTTGGACTGGAAGGATTCCCAGGACCGGCTTCAGAACTCCAGGGCTCAGGAGCGCAGGGAGCAGGATCGACCAGATTCAGCAGACTAGGAACAAACTTTGCAAGGCAGGAACAGCATACAGGAAGCTATCACCGGCGAGGCTGCAGTGTGCTGGCTCCCATAAAAAGGCCCTGCTGGCCTATGACAGGAGGGCCATCAAGACCAGCCCCCAGACCCTAATTAATAGTTGCTGTGCAGCTGCCCTGCTGCACGAACAACTAATCCAGTTTTATCTGGCAACAGGGAACGCGGTCCGCCAATGGCGTCCCCGTTGCCATGGACCCGGCGGCTGTGGACGCCCGGTGTCCTAGCGTTGCCAGGGACCCGGCGGCTACAGTACGCACGTCGTCCTGGCGTTGCTAGGCGCCGGGCAGGCAGCGAGGGAGGTGCGGCAGCCGTGAGCGTCACTCGGAAGCAGACCGTGCGGCGCCGTGGACCGCGGCACCTAACACCATCTTAACTCTTTTCAGTTTTCTAGCAGGAGAATGAGTGCTTCCATCCTCATGTGAAGCTGAACCACTAGCCATGAACATAGGCCAGGGCCTCAGCCGTTCCTTGCCACTCCGTGTGGTAAATGGCATATTGGCAAGTTTACGCTTCTCCTCCGACGATTTTATTTTAGATTTTTGAGTCCTTTTTTTACTGATATTTTGTGTTTTGGATTTTACATGCTCTGTACTATGACATTGGGCTGATTTTTTTGGTATTTTCACCAGGCATGTCAATGGCCATATTCCTCCCACGGACAACAGGTGTCTCCCCGGGTGCCTGACTTAAACAAACCACCTCACCATCAGAATCCTCCTGGTCAATTTCCTCCCCAGCGCCAGCAACACCCATATCCTCCTCATCCTGGTGTACTTCAACACTGACATCTTCAATCTGACTATCAGGAACTGGACTGCGGGTGCTCCTTCCAGCACTTGCAGGGGGCGTGCAAATGGTGGAAGGCGCATGCTCTTCATGTCCTGTGTTGGGAAGGTCAGGCATCGCAACCGACACAATTGGACTCTCCTTGTGGATTTGGGATTTCGAAGAACGCATAGTTCTTTGCGGTGCTTTTGCCAGCTTGAGTCTTTTCAGTTTTCTAGCGAGAGGCTGAGTGCTTCCATCCTCATGTGAAGCTGAACCACTAGCCATGAACATAGGCCAGGGCCTCAGCCGTTCCTTGCCACTCCGTGTCGTAAATGGCATATTGGCAAGTTTACACTTCTCCTCAGACGCTATTAATTTAGATTTTTGGGTCATTTTACTGAACTTTAGTTTTTGGGATTTTACATGCTCTCTACTATGACATTGGGCATCGGCCTTGGCAGACGACGTTGATGGCATTGAATCGTCTCTGCCATGACTAGTGGCAGCAGCTTCAGCACTAGGTGGAAGTGGATCTTGATCTTTCCCTATTTTACCCTCCACATTTTTGTTCTCCATTTTTTAATGTGTGGAATTATATGCCAGTAATATTATTATATCAATTGCAATGGCCTACTGTACTGTACAACTATATACTGTTGTTCCCCAAAATGCTGCACTGTACTACTATATATACTGCTCACAACAATGCAGCACATATATGGATGGATACTTGCAGTGACACGGAGCTGCAAGATACAGCAATGGACTACTGTACTGTACAACTATATACTGTTTTTGACCAAAATGCTGCACTGTACTACTATATATACTGCTCACAACAATGCAGCTCAGATATGGATGGATACTTGCAGTGACACGGAGCTGCAAGATACAGCAATGGACTACTGTACTGTACAACTATATACTGTTTTTGACCAAAATGCTGCACTGTACTACTATATATACTGCTCACAACAATTCAGCACAGATATGGATGGATACTTGCAGTGACATGGAGCTGCAAGATACAGCAATGGACTACTGTACTATACTACTATACTGGTGGTCACCAAAATTCTGCACTGTACTACTATATATAATATATATACTGGTCACACAACAATGCAGCAGATATTGAGCACTGATGATCAGGATACTGTCTAGAACTAAGTCTGACACGGATCTGCAAGATACAGCAATGGCCTACTGTACTGTACTATAATTATATACTGGTGGTCCCCACAATGCAGCACACTGATTAGATATTTGCAGCACACTGAGCACAGATATGGAGCTTTTCAGGCAGAGAACGTAGCTATTTGCAGCACACTGAGCACAGATATGCAGCGTTTTCAGGCAGAGAACGTAGATATTTGCAGCACACTGAGCACAGATATTTGCAGCACACTGAGCACAGATATTTTCAGCACACTGAGCACAGATATGGAGCTTTTACAGGGAAAGAACGTAGCCACGTCCTCTCCGTTCAATCTCCAATGCACGAGTGAAAATGGCGGTGACGCGCAGCTCTTTATATAGAATACGAATCTCGCGAGAATCCGTCAGCGGGATGATGACGTTCGGCCTCGTTCGGGTTAACCGAGCAAGGCGGGAAGATCCGAGGCTGCCTCGGAACCGTGTAAAATATGTGAAGTTCGGTGGGTTCGGATCTTAACGAACCGAACCCGCTCATCTCTAATTCATACATTTCATTTTAAAATAAATAACAAAAAAACAACATAAGTAACATGTGACTGTTTACCTATTTTCTTTAGTGTGCTAACTTATTTGCATTACAGTAGTTTATCTAAAAATATTTCAAGTAAAATCCATTTAATCAAGCTCATGTTAAACTTCTACTGTATTATTAAACATTCTTGGTTACTTGTGAAATATATAATATTAATAATTTTATCAACAAATGTTTATATTACCTCTATGGTTCAATGTGATTTCTTGTTACTAGTCATATCTGATATATACTGTATTTTATTAATATTCTGATTCTTATATTTTATAGGTTAATCAAACTGTGTTTATTATTAAGAAAAACCTTTAGTACTACATTTATTTATTTATTTATTTATTTATTTAAAACTCATTTTATTTTTAAGGTTCAATGTATAGTAGGTTTTATAGTTAGTCTACACTATATTTAACTAACATAAATGATGTAAGCAGATGTGTTTTATCTGTTACCCTTAGAATATAAATAAAATATAAATTCTTGAAAGTAAGATTTATATTGAAGGCAAATTTCTGCACTTCACTTGGTCCAATAAAATCACTGTGTGTAGCAACTCTTCACTTCCCCAGGATCACGACAACTAATTATAATTTGTGCTCAGTATCCTTCAAGTGTATATGTGTCAAGGATTTCAGTACCAGTCAGGGTTTCTTCCTTCTAGTTTGTTAAAGTTAACATGGTAGATTTTATGAAACACATTAAATATCTGTAGACATTATTCCTATTTATTTTTTTCATTCAAATCTACTTGTAAAAGGCAAATAAAAAGTTAAATAGCCAGCAACACTGTAATTTTAAACATTTTAAGCATAACAGCCTTATATTAATTATTGTTCAGAGTGCATATTAATGCAAATAATTTAGGGGAAATCCTGGTCAATAGGCTAATGAAATATTGAGCTAATATAATGCTTATGTCATTTAATGAATTTTTTTCATTTTCTCTGTTAAACTTATAGAAATTAATACATGCTTTTTATTTAAAAAATAGGTATCAGAGTTTCTGTGGTGCATCCACAATGGATGCAGGTTGTGCATTGCAGATTGGCCAAACAACCTAGTGGAGCATACAGTATGTTTGACTGTTTAATTTATGAGTCCACCATGCATTCACATTTATACTAAATGTGGAGTACAGATGGGTCCGCCGTTATCTTGGCTGACTGAGGCATTAGTTGCAATCAGGCATATGCAGTGTGCCTGGGCGCAAGGAGGCGCGCCTAGTCGAAGGGAGGCGCACAAAGCATTTGGCGTTACCTTTGAGTGTAATACCTAAGATCATCCACCAGATGTCGCTTTTTAAAATCACCAATGCACATGCGTGAGGTCTCCATTAAAATACAATACTGAACTACAGCGTAAGAACTACTTTACTGGTGTGTCTCATTATGCTACAGTATTTCATACAGTATATAACAGTACATACAGTACAAATGCAAATAGTACAGCATGTACAGATGCAAATGAACGTGTTACAGATACAGAATGGTTTATTGATGTTAGGGATATGTGAGAATCCAAATCACGTAGTATTAATTATAATGGGGAGAGATAAAAGCTCCTTCCTAAATTCCTGGATGCCAAATCACCGTCCTTAGTATCTCTGTACAGTATGTTATATTAGTGTACTAATTCGCATGAACAGCTTGTAATGCACAGCAGCAAGTTTAATCTTTCTATGTATAATGGAGAGAGATAAAAGCTCCTTCCTAAGTTCCTGGATGCCAAATCACTGTCCTTAGTGTCTCTGTACACTAAAAGATTTTTTATTATTTCCAGTAACGTAGCATATCTAGATACTGCTGCTTCAATTATATATTCTGTATGTGAAACATCTCCTGAATGGGTGATGGGGCTTACTTCTGTTCAAAGTCTGAATTCTCTGTGCCCGATATCTAGTGCCTAATGAAAAAGGGGATATAGATATCACCGGTGTGCTGCAGGGACAATCCCCTAACAAGGAACGGACTGCTGCGTGTAATTCTCTGGCAGTTGGTGTTACCCATATATGTATACTAAAAGTAGGTACAAGAAGAATAGACTTAATCAGACATCGAGCAGCCTTGCAGAATTCTGCCTCTGATTTCAGTCAATGGGGTAAATTTACTAAGATGGGAGTTCTATTTAAGATGGGATGTTGCCCATAGCAACCAATCAGATTCCAGGTATTATCTTCTAGAATGTGCTAGATAAATGAGAAGTAGAATCTAATTGGTTGCTATGGGCAACATCCCATCTTAAATAGAACTCACATCTTAGTAAATTTACCCCAATATGTTTTTAGTTAACAGTTTTATAATTTTATAATCTTATTATCTGTATTTTCATTACTATGTCAATGTGTGAAACTATGTATCCGATGTCTTATATACGAAAAACTGTGCTGTTTAAAATGTGTCTAAAATGTATCAATAAGCCGTACCTAATTATGTAAAGTTATGACAGCTGTGGTGTGCTGATTGAACTGCAGCCTCGGGAACTGAGGTATGACGGCTTCACGGGAAATGCCTTGTACTATAAAAATCCTTTCCTCCGTCTGACAGGCCAGCCTCCTGACAAAGTGATACACGAAACACATTGGGGCGTGGCCTGCCAGACGATCCCTTTCTGCGAGTGCACTCTCTGCCTTGACTGATCCTCCTGCACGGTGTCCTGACGGGTCTCGGCTTCTTTCACGGCCGGCGGCGCAGTGCATGGTCCCGAACAGCGGAAGGTGATTGCAGTGTGAGCCTCGTGAATTACATTCCATACCATGTGGTAATCAGCCCACAGCATGGGTGATCAGGGTACGAGTCTTTTTATCATCTGTGTTGGACTGATCCTGAAATATTGTTTTATCTAATAAAATCACATAATATGGGCCTTTTTTGTTTGTACGGTATTATTAACCTCAATGTTGCACCAAGCTAGCTGGCTGACTAAGCTAAGCAACAGCAGTGGGTGGCACAAACACATGGCAGTTCAACTTCAAACATAGCACAGCTAGGAAACAGTGGCACTGCAGTGGTATACAGAATGGCAGTTTAATAAACTATACAGCTTCATAGAAAAGTAAACCAATAAAGTTTTCATAAATCAAGAACTAGATCAGAAGGAAGAAAGGATTGATTCATAAGTTAATTTAAGTTAATTGTTTGATTGTGAAAATGTTAATACATTTTGGGCATTGGTGATGGTAATGATAAAAAATGCTTATTTCTTGAACATGAAGCTATAACATGGGGGGCGGGTATCTTACTCCAGCACACTTCAAGCTATTATTTGATGTAGCAACTAATGAAATGTAGAAAAAGACTCATGTTCATAAAAATGAACTACAAATTTTATGAGGACCACCGTTGCAGTATGCTGTCTGAAAGGGTCCAGTTGAAATAACCCAGGTTGAGAGACCCGGTATTTGAACTTGCATGGTGACCAGGATTGAACACATGTTCAACATGGGTCGAGGTGCAGTGTAAGCGGGTAATACGGGATGATGTGACCCAGTACCTGTTCACAATAAAGGAAGAGGTGGCGCTTGGAGATCCTCATCTCCAAGCACTGCCTCCAGGATACGTCACCAGTGATATCACCAACCCAGCATATTGCCTGGTTGGTGCCAGAGGAAATGGAAAGAGTTTTTAAGGCCAATGACCACACTATCAGGAACTGAGATGTTAAGTGCAACTGATTTAGAAAAGTTTCTCTTTTATTAGATCCATATCTAAATCTGTGAAACTGCTACATGAGGCCAGGAGAGAGATCACCAGTTCAGAGATTGTAGCTAAAAGTGGCAATTTGTATTCACAATCACCAACCTACAATCTCTTAATGTCTGTTAGCCCAGATAGCTCTCGCCAAAGCCTCCGTACACAGTCAAAGATAAGAGGGCATCCCTGATTCATACCACTTCAAATCACAAAGGGATTTGAGAGCACCCTGTTAACTAGCAGAGGGAGAATGAAACAGGGCCGGTATATGATGACGACAGTGAGATAACAATAACATGTGTCAGAGAAGACTTACCATAAAATGGCCCTCAATCATATCAAGTCCTTTGTGGATAAGAGGATCACAGGGGTCCCACACCTCAAGGAAGGTGGATGAGGTTAATAACCTGAGAAGTATTGACTTTGGCCTCCCAAACCCTAAAGGAATACATCTGGTATCCATGAACCAGGTCGGGGAGGAGTGACATTGTTCACCAAACATTTTGTTGAACAAATTACATCATTATTCAATATGGCGATGGCTGCCGGTGATGGCATTTCAGCTTGCAACCCCCGGGATTGGGTGAGCTGAAATGCACAAAATGTGACCTATTTTGGCTGCCAAAATTGTACTTTTTGCATCACACCCATTAGTTGGTCAGGTTTAGCCACTTTAGGCAGCTAAACCCGACTTTATAGACATGATAGCCAAAATAAAAAAAGATCAATTGAATATCGTCCAGCAATCTCCCGTCATTTTAGACAGGAGATCAAGTGAAATATAACAATTAAATATCGACCATAATTCTCTAGAAACATTAGAAGAAAGACCACTGGGGCACAAGGCCCTGTGTTCATGATCAAAGAGAATCACATTTTCTGGGCCGGCGTCTGTGATTTCATTGAAAAACTCAGTTAGTGCATCAACTATACCTGGACCATGGATGTTTTTAGGGATCCATTGGATACATAGATTATTATGCATAACTCTATTTTTCCAAGTCATTCAATTGACGTTGCATAGCTTTCATTTCTTGTGAATGAGTGGAAACCACTCACAGGGCTTTTCAATGACCAAACATCCAGGAGCCCTGTGAGTTATTCAATATGGGAGGTCCGTGCTGGATACCAGTGAATCTGTGCTGCAAACCTTAAAAAGGACGAGGTGTCAGCTGATCGGCTACTACCTTACTATACATTGACCAGAGTGGTAAGAGAACTAGCAAATCTATTCCCAGAAATACTTACCGGACATCTTTTTATGACGGACAGTTGAATATAAAGCCACTGAGTGTAAGGTCTGCAATACCTGCCTCCCATCCCTGGCTGTGTGCCTAAAATTTCCACTGTGAGTTGAAAGCTAACACCTGGGTCGAGCATAGTGCACGGAGACGTGCCCTCCCCTGTGTCTTAATATTGACTGTGCATTTACCATATGTGGAACAATCATTACAGAATTTATTTATGACACAACAGGATAAATATTGCTTCTGATTAGGTCTTTGATCAAACTTTCTTTCCGAGCCGGAGCTAATTGTTTTATGAGCATATATTGATCTGCAATGGATCTTTTGTTGTTACCTAATATTTTTTAATCTGTGGTCTTAATTGTTATAATAATTTTTATATGATACATAACCATTTGTATTCTTGCGCACCTTAAAAATAGTGAATCTATTAGAACTTTTGTTCGCATCACCGAGCCTGATTGTATCAGAAGACAGAAGTGAATTTGGGGAGAAACAGGCATCATCTCCAGAAGTGTCAGCTTCAGGTGTGAGATAGTGGAATAGGTTACAAAGAAGTATCACTAGCTTTCTTGGTGCCAGGTGTCTGCACCTCTTTCTTGGTCCTTCAGAGAAGAAGCAGTAAATAAAGAATCATGTATTTAATAAATCACAGCAGGAGCATTAACTTAGAGCACATTAGCTTTCAGTGTAGTGGAAGATGGATACACAAGATTTGGTAACATCACTTCTCCCCCTGTAGTATGTGGGTGGGATGTATGGTTGGGCTGATCCAATATAGTTAAGCAAAACTGAGTTCACTGCCAATTGGGCAGGGGAGCATCTTACAGATATTGTGAGAAAACTCCACAAGAAAATGTAAAAGTAAAAATCACAAGTTCTGTCCTCAAGGTGGAGCTCCATCTCCGAGGATGATATAAAAATAGCTACAACAATGGCATGGTGTAAAGTTTTTATGGAGGATTATCAAATGTGTATGTAGCACACAGTTCACTCAACCGAAAATGGTAGGGGCAAGTGGTACCACAACCTTTTTTGGAGGGATGGTACAGCAGCACAAATAGATATGTATGAGTAGAGGGAGGGACAACAAGAGAGTAATCAGCACACCATGCCCCATTTCTAGCAAAACTCACCAACAGCCAGTCAGTTAATATGCAGGGTTACTTCACACAGGTCCCCAGGAGGTACAATCCATCAGATCAGAGAGTGAACACTGACATAACCCAGTCCGCACTCCTACCATGCCGGACGCCAGCCTCAGAGGGCTTCACTGGGAAAAGGAAGTGATGGACACCAGGCCGAGTTGAGGGCAAATTCGGAGGTGGAGAAGGATCTCACCAAAAATTAAGGCTCTGGCTGCAGATGGACAGACAGGTCCCAACCACAGGGTCACAGGAAGCAACCATCAGCTTTGCATACCTTTCCCCATTTAAGCCATATACAGATGGAGCCAGTGGCGTCTCTAGAGAGGAGGCACCCGTGTGCAGACTCCGTGTATGGGCCCCCTCCTCTCCCGAAGCCGTTGCGGCGCTGCTAGAGCTCTGAGCGCTGAAGACTCTGGCACAGTAGAAGTACCGAAACAAAGAAGTGTTGGAAAGTAGACTCTTTTTTGGGAGCACTCTAATTCAGAGGATGACGTTATAACATATTTAGTACTGGTAAAAGCATTTTTAATAGGTAGATATTTAAAATAGATTTTTTTAGGAGTATCTATGTGTGGACAAAAGGTTTCGCGAAAATATAAAGATAAATAATAAGTAATTGGTGATATCAATATCACAATCTATCAAATACCGGAAATTGATAGCTGTAGTACTTTGATTATATCATCACTGCACACTGTCTCTCATGTACCATATGACCATCATTTATTCTGCAGATATCCATTCTGGATTATTATAGATGCAGAGAATTAAATCATTGGTCATGTGGGACCGATTGCCGAATGGTACAAGTATGAGTTGTGACGTTATGTTAGGGAGTCAATTTTTTGCAGTACCAGGGTGTTCAGAGGTGGTCTCCCATCCTATTACTAACCCGGCCTTTCACTGCTTAGCTTCCAAGGTCAGAAGAGATTGGGCATCTCCAGTGAGGTATGACCGCAATTATTGAGCTCACCTTTTTTAGTCACTTCAAATGTCTATAATGTAGTCTCTATATATCTGCAATGCTGCAATTGGTAGACATATATAGTACAAGTACCGGAAACATATGAGACTATATGCAGTCACCTGACATAGTCACCATGTGACACGTCAGCCACAAACAAAGTACACAGGTAAGTACAGGCCTATTATGTGGGCAAATTCTTTAAAACCACAAAATATTCATAAATGAACTGGCCTTATATTTACAAGTATGGCCGTATCATTTTTTTGGAGTCCTGCGCATGCGCTGTAGACTCTCGCACTGTGCCAGAGTCTCTAGTGGTCAGTGCACTAGCAGCGGCGGAACGGCTACGGGAGAGGAGGGGGCCCACACACGGTCAGCGATGGACTCCGGAAAGGTAAGTATAGAAGAAATGGATGCAGTGTGTGTGGTGTGGGCCCCCTAGGGACTCAGGGGCCCGTGTGCACCGCAAACACTGCACCCTTTATAGAAATGCCAATGGATGGAGCCCTCTTCATCTTTGCCTTTAATAGAATTAATTGAACCAGGGCAGTCGGACTTAATCCCCTGCTGTAATGACTTAATCCCTTGCTGTATTGTTCTCTCTGTATTGTATTGCAGCTGAGAACAAAATATAAAAGGCTTATGCTAATAAACCATGGTGTGCATAGGCACAGCAGAGAAGACCAGATGAGTGTGGCTATATCTGTAGCTGTCGGGGGTGGGTGAAGATGGGGATGCGGGTCACGGCCTCAGCATCCCCACCCAGGGTCACAGCACTGAGCGCCGGCTCCTGAGCTGCAGTTCCCACTCTGTAGTCCAAGCCTTCTGCTTCTGTGGTGGGAATGGGACACTGCAGATTGCTGTGGTTATTGGGGATTTTGTTTCGCCTGCCTCCTGTTTTCTGGAGATAATGTTTTTATTTTACAGGCGATCTATTAGGAAAGCCTGTAAAATATATCAGTGAAACAACAGAAAAAAGTGTAGAAAATGGCAGTTCTTCGTACCAGATGTTGTTTCACCTCTAATTAGACTGTAACTCTCATATATCTCCATTACTACAGATCTGGGGGGGGTTTGGGATTTTTTTTTTGATGGCTTGTTGTAAGCAGATTCACAGTTGTTCCATTTTTTTATGATTGACTTAACTGTGCTTTTGGGTATATTCAAGCTCTAATTTTTGTGTCCTTTTCCTGATTAGTGTAAATGATCTTGTCTTGGATCTGCTTGGAATTTTCTTTTGACAAATATTTTGATACACTTTATTGCCACATTATTGAATATTTAGGGCAGGATGTAATTCCGCCCGAGATTGGCGGCTGTGGGGGATGCTGGCCGAACTCGGACGCTTTTTTAAAGGGGCAATCACTTCTAAGGCAAAACCATGCCTTGAAAGTGATTGCCCCTTTAAAAAAAGTCAGAGTCTGGTTGGCATCAAGCACAGCCACATTGAGGGTAGTTTTGCCAAAACCAAAACACAATGATGAATTACAGCCAAAACCAAAACATGTGGGTCCATGCACATCTCTAGTATACACAGTAAGATACAGCAGCTGTTTGAAAATTGGTAGAGTATGACAGCAAAACAAATATGATCATTTGAAAATTAGATGCAGCTAATTACGTAGCCTACACAAATAGAGAAATCATTTTGGGAGTTTCAAGTTATAAAAAAAATTGCTGTGGGGGAAAAGCATTAAGACATACAACGATGTTGATAACTGCCCTGAAGGTATCCACAACATAACCTAAAAATAAGCAGACTGAATTATGACACTAACATAAAAACAGATGTCTTCACTTAGCATTATCCATTATTGAGTAACGTTATACAGTATACATGAAAAGGAATGGAAATGATATAAACTTGACAAAAACAATTCAATAAAGCTAAAATTGGATCTTAAGAGAAAAGTCCTGGTCCAGATGTCTTTTCAAAACTATATTATAATGTGTTTTGAGATTTATTGCATGGTTGCTAAATGAATCTCTTGGAAGACAACAATAAGCAATAATAGAATATTATATAAACACAAATAAAAATAAACTATAAACAAAAAAGGGTTTTCTTATATTTAGAGACATAGAATTTGATGGCAGATAAGAAGTACTTGGGCAGCTGAGATTTTGTTATTGTCAGCATTACTGCCTCACAGCACTGAGGTCAAGAGTTCCATTACTACCATGGCCCTAACTATGAGTAGTTTGAATATTCTCCTCATGCTTAAATGGGCTTCCTCTCACAATCCAAAAATATACTGCTAGGTTAATTGGCTATCAACAAAAAAATTAACCCTAGCATGAATGTGTGCATGTTTATTTGGTAGGGAATATAGATTGTAAGCTCCACAGGGGCAGCACCTGATGTGAATGACAAAATATTCCCTGTAAAGCACTGCGGAATATGTGTGCGCTATATAAATGGTAATAAGTAACCACTTGACCCATCTATTCTGCCCCTTTTTTAACCTGAAAACCTATTTGATCCTTAGTTCTTTGTAAGGATATCTTTATTTTTTTATGCCAAGCATGGTTAAATTGCTTTACTGTAGTAGCTTCTACCACCTATGATAGGAGGCTACTCCACTTTTCCGCGGTAGTTGCTTGCCTCTTCCTTGCTTCCACGTTTGTGCAGTGGGATTACATTCAATCTTTTCCAGTCTGAAATTACTCCTGTAACTAGTGACTGGTTGAATAATTCTGTTAATGGTGTTACCATCACCCTTTTAAGCTCTTTTAGTATTCTTGGATGTATCTTATCTGGCACCAATGATTTATCCACTTTCATTTTTGAGAGTTCTGTTAGGACATTCTTCTCTGTAAATCTACTTGTATCTACCTCATATTTAAGAACAAAGTTGCAACTTAACTGTGGCCCTTTCCCGCTTTTTTAGTAGTGAATCCTTAGCAAATATAATTATTAAGATGATCTGTTATTGCATTGTTTCCCACAACAAGACCCTCACCCGCAGCCTTTAGTCTTATTATTATACCTTTTGTTATTCTCCATTTACTTTTATACTGTACCTTAAAAAAGTTTAGCCACCTTTTCATACCATTTGGTCTTTTTTCTCTTCAACCTGTGCCTTTGCTACCTTGTTAGCCACATTCTGTCTATCCTTCATCTTCATTTTTCTGCTAATATGTTCTAAAGACCATTTGTTTTGCTTTCACGATACTTGCTACTCATTTTGCAAAACATTCTGGCTTCATTTTTCTTGTGCTTTTCTCAACCTTTTCAATACAATGGTCTGTTGCTTTTAGTATTGCAGTTTTTATTTTTCCAAACCTCTCCTCCACTCTGTTAAAAAATAGCTTTTTCCCATCTTTGCAAAGTCAACCTTCCTAAATCTAACACCTTTGTTTTTGCGTGGGATGAGTCGGCCTCTGTCTTTATATTAAACAATACTGCTTGATGGTCACTAGATTCTCACCCACATTTATGTACAGTCAGATATTCTGCCATCATTTGTAAGTGTTAAGTCTAATTGCATCAATACAAGTGGACTCCTTCACCAACTTCTGCAGGGATGCTTTCTGCAAGAATTTCAGAATGTCCCTACTTCTAGTGGAACTTGCAAAAGAAACCTCTCAGTTTATATCAGGTAAATTAAAGTCTCTCATGATTATTACCTCTCATTTTAATGCCATTTTTAGTGATGTCCTCCAATAGGTTCCCGTCTAGTACATTTTCCTAACATGGTCTTCTGGAGATCACCCCAATACAGAGAATACTTTGCCTCCTGTTTCTATGATCACCAAAAAAGGGCTGTGGTGTTTCTTCAATACTTTGCAATAAGGAAGTATTTATGCTTTTCTTTACATAACTGTACATTGCTACCCCTCCTAAATGTATTCTCTGTCCTTCCTAAATAAAGTATATTCCACTATAGCTTTGTCCCAGTCATAATTTTCATTGTACCATGATTCCATAACAGCCACAATAAAACAATCATACCTTTGCCTAAGCTACTTGCATTTACACACATAGCTCTAAGAGTTTGTTTGTGCTTCTTCTATTCTTAGCTACTGTATGTTCATCTCTCTATGTTTATTTGGTTTTGAACTATATTGTCTTCTGTTGCTGTGGTTATGTTTTGTGTTTCATTTGTCTGCAAAAACACTATCTCTTGGTTTGGGTAGCTGATAGCTTTATTCCTATTTAGTTCACTGACCTCTGCTAATTTAAATTGCTCACTTAGTAGATCCCCTTGAATATGTGTGCAGGCCGTCACTTTTGTATAAGCCTCTATCTTGCTAGATGGGATACCTATGGTCTGTAAATCCAAATCTCTCTTCACTTCTTTAGCCACACATTAAAGTTTTTGATGTGATGAGTTCTTTCTTTACATATTTCTACTGTCAAAGTCCCTGAAAAAAGTTACAATGGTTGCCACCTGCTATAGAGCAGTCCCTAACTTTCTAAATTTATCTTTTATGGCCATGACTTCAGTATTACCCAGAGCATTTGTCCGTAGTGTGACAACCAACTCCCCAACTTTCTTGTTGTCATCACGGTTTTTAATATGCACTCTTTATCCAATGAAGCTGTGGCTCCAGGAAAGCACTAGAGATGAGCGGGTTCGGTTCCCTGAGAACTGGATCCCCCCAAACTTCACTACCCGAACTCGGATACCAGTTAGACTCAGGTTTTCCTGCCTGACTCGGAAACCAGAATGAGGCAAAATGTCATCATCCCGCTGTCGGATTCTCGCGGGGTTTGGATTCCATATAAGGAGCCGTGCGTTGCCGCAATTTTCACTCTGGTATTGGAGAGTGTAGAGAGAGGACGTGTCTCTGTCCTCAATGCCCTGCATCAGTTCAGTGGAAGTATCTTGTGCTGCATCAGTCCAGTCACAGTGGTGGTGTTCTCTGCTGCCATATGTCCATTGCTACTGTATAAGTCAAGTCCAGTGGTGCTGTGTTGTGCTGCATCAGTTCAGTGGTGGTGTCTTGTGCTGCATCAGTCCAGTCACAGTGGTGGTGTCTTCTGCTGCCATATTTCCAGTGCTGCTGTATAAGTCCAGTCCAGTGGTGCTGTGTTGTGCTGCATCAGTCCAGTGGTGGTGTCTTGTGCTGCATCAGTCCAGTCACAGTGGTGGTGTTCTCTGCTGCCATATGTCCAGTGCTGCTGTATAAGTCCAGTCCAGTGGTGTTGTGTTGTGCTGCATCAGTCCAGTGGTGGTGTCTTGTGCTGCATCAATCCAGTCAAAGTGGTGGTGTCCTCTGCTGCCATATGTCCAGTGCTGCTGTATAAGTCTAGTCCAGTGGTGCTGTGTTGTGCTACATCAGTTCAGTTGTGGTGTATTGTGCTGCACCAGTCCAGTGCTGCTGTATAAGTCCAGTCCATTGCAGTGGTGCTGTGTTGTCCTGCATCAGTCCACTGATGGTGTCCCTGTACTGCTGTATATGTCCAGTGGTACTGTCGTATATGTCCATAGATACTGCTGTATATGTCCTGTGATACTGCCATATATGTCCAGCAGTACTGCCGTATAAATCCAGTGATACTGTCGTATATGTCCAGTGGTACTGCCATAGAATTGCAGAGGTACTGGCGTGTAAATCCAGTCCAGTGATACTGCCGTATATGTCCAGTGATACTGCCGTATATGTCCAGTGGTACTGCCATATAAATCCAGTGATACTGCCGTAAATGTCCAGTGGTCATGCCATATAAATCCAGTGGTACTGGCGTATAAATCCAGTCCAGTGATACTGCCATATTTGTACAGTGGTACTGCCGTATAAATCCAGTGATCCTGCCATATATGTCCAGTGGTACTGCCGTATAAAATCCAGTAGTACTATCGTATAAATCCCATCCAGTGATACTGCCGTATATATCCAGTGGTACTGCCGTATAATTCCACTGATACTTCTGCATAATTCCAGTGGTGCTGGCATAAAAGTCCAGTGGTACTGGCATATAAATCCAGTCCAGTGATACTGCCGTATATGTCCAGTGATACTGCCGTATATGTCCAGTGCTACTGCCGTATATGTCCAGCAGTGCTACCGTATAAATCCAGCGATACTGCAATATATGTCCAGTGATACTGCCGAATATGTCCAAGGCCCTGCTGTATAAATCCAGTGGTACTGCCATATAAATCCAGTCCACTGATACTGCCATATATGTCAAGTGGTAATGCCATATAAATCCAGTGATACTGCGGTATATGTCCAGTGGTACTGCCGTATAAATCCAGTAGTACTGACGTATAAATCCAATCCAGTGATACTGCCGTATATGTCCAGTGGTACTGCCGTATAATTCCAGTAACACTGCCATATAATTCCAGTGGTACTGGTGTATAAATCCAATGATACTGCCAAATAAATCCAGTCCAGTGGTACTGCCGTATAAATCCAGTGATACTGCCATGTAATTCCAGTTATACTGCCGTATAATTCCAGTGGTACTGGTGTATAAATCCAGTCCAGTGATACTTCTGTATATGTCCAGTGGTACTGCTGTATAAGTCCAGTGGTACTGCCGTATAATTCCTGTGACACTGCCATATATTTCCAGTGGTACTGGTGTATAAATCCAATGATACTGCCGTATAAATCCAGTCCATTGGTACTGGCGTATAAGTCCAGTGATACTGCCGTATAAATCCAATCCAGTGTTACTGCCATATAAGTCCTGTGGTACTACCATATAATTTCAGTGATACTGCCATATAATTCCAGTGATACTGCCATATAATTCCAGTGATACTGACGTATAAATACAGGTCAGTGGTACTACCATATAAATCCAGTGGACTGCTGTATAACTCCAGTAATACTGCTGTATAAATCCAGTGATACTGCCGTATAATTCCAGTGGTACTGGCATATAAATCCAGTGATACTGCCATATAAATCCAGTCCAGTGGTTAATTCTAGTGATACTGCCGATTAATTCCAATGGTACTGCCATATAAGTCCAGTCCATTAGTGCTGCCATATAAATTCAGTAGTGCTGTCCTGTGCTGTATATTATTTACTCCAAATCAAGGGGTTATTAATATTTAATCCAAATTATTTTCACAGGGTTTGCCCTGTGTGGTGTAGAGGTACACTCTCCTGTTCCGCATATTGGGGGTCATTCCGAGTTGATCGCTAGCTGAAAATGTTCGCTGTGCAGCGTTGATGTAAAATAATGTCACTTCTGTGCATGCGTATGCGGCTCAATGCGCACGCGTGATGTACTTTCACAACGGCCGATGTATTTTTACACAAAGTCTAGCGAAGCTTTTCAGTCGCACTGCTGGCCGCAGAGTGATTGACAGGAAGAGGGCATTTCTGGGTGTCAACTGACTGTTTTCAGGGAGTGGTTGAAAAAACGCAGGTGTGCCAGGAAAAATGCAGGTGTGGCTGGGAAAACGCAGGGCGTGTTTGTGACATCAAATCCGGAACTGAACAGTCTGAAGTGATCGCAAGCACTGAGTAGGTCTGGAGCTACTCTAAACCTGCACAATTTTTTTTTGTAGTTGCTCTGCGATCCTTTCTTTCGCACTTCTGCTAAGCTAAAATACACTCCCAGAGGGCAGCGGCTTAGCATTTGCACGACTGCTAAAAACTGCTAGCGAGCGATCAACTCGGAATGACCCCTATTGATATATAACTCCAGAAAAATAATGGAGAACAAAAAATTGGAGGATAAAATAGGGAAAGATCAAGAACCACTTCCTCCTAGTGCTGAAGCTGCTGCCACTAGTCATGCCATAGATGATGAAATGTCATCAACGTCGTCTGCCAAGGCCGATGCCCAATGTAATAGTAGAGGGCATGTAAAATCCAAAAAGCCAAAGTTCAGCAAACAGACCCCAAAAAATAAATTGAAATGGTCTGAGGAGAAACGTAAACTTGCTAATATGCCATTTACGACACGGAGTGGCAAGGAACGGCTAAGGCCCTGGCCTATGTTCATGACTAGTGGTTCAGCTTCACATGACGATGGAATCCCTCATCCTCCCACTAAAAAAATGAAAAGAGTTAAGCTGGCAAAAGCACAGCAAATAACTGTGCGTTCTAAGATGGTATCACAAATCCCCAAGGAAAGTCCAAGTGTGTCGGCAGTTGCGATGCCTGACCTTCACAACAATGGATGGGAATAGGTGGCTCTTTCCATCATTTGCACGTGCTGGAAGTAGCACCCACAGTCCAGTTTCTGATATTCAAATTGAAGATGTCACTGTTGAAGTACACCAGGATGAGGATATGGGTAATGCTGGCGCTGAGGAGGAAGTTGACGATGAGGATTCTGATTGTGATGTGGTTTGTTTAAATCAGGCACCGGGTGAGACACCTGTTGTCTGTGGAATGAATAATCCCATTGTGATGCCTGGGCAAAATACCAAAAAAGCAACCTCTTCGGTGTGGAATTATTTCTCCACAAATCCGGACAACAGGTGTCAAGCCGTGTGTTGCCTCTGTCAATCTGTAATAAGTAGGGGTAAGGACATTAACCACCTAGGAACATCCTCCCTTATATAGAAGTGTCCACATATATCTTTTCTATATCCAGCCATGTATGGCACGGTTTTGCATGCATATCCATATTCTATCATGGCAAACAATTTTTTTTAAATTCTTCCATTTGCTTCTCGTGAAAAACAGATTAGCCGTGTTTTGCATGTTGTGCAAAATTGGTAAAAAAGCAAATATGTAGGTGGACACCTAAATCCCTTCTTCCTCTTGTGCCCAAGTTCCTGCAAGCCACACCACCAACTCCCTCCATGTCAGCTTCCTCCTCAGTCAGGAACGTCAGTAGTCCTGCAGGTCATGTCACTGGCAAGACTGAGGAGTCCTCTCCTAACCGGGATTGCTCTGGAGGATCCTTGAGTGGTACGCCTACTGCTGCTGTTGCTGTCGCTGCTGTTGTTGCTGCTGGGAGTCAATAGTCATCCCAGAGGGGAAATCGGAAGACCACTTGTACTACTTCCAGTAAACAATTGAATGTCCAACAGTCCATTGTGAGGAAGATGAAATATGACAGCAGTCATTCTGTTGCAAAGCGGATTTCTGAGGCCTTGCCAGCAATGTTGGTGTTAGACGTGCGTCCGGTATCTGCCATTAGTTCAGTGGGACTTAGAGAATTGAGGAGGTAGTGTCCCCCCAGAACCAAATCCCATCTAGGTTCCACTTCACTAGGCAGGCGATACCGAGAAGTCAGAAAAAGTGTCCTCAGTGTCCTAAAAAATGTAGTTGTACCCTCTGTCCACTTAACCACGGACATGTGGACAAGTGGAAAAGGGCAGACTGTGACAGCCCACTGGGTAGATGTATGGCCTCCTGCAGCAAAAACAGCAGCGGCACCAGAAGCAGCATCTCGCAAATGCCAACTCGTTCCTAGGCAGGCTGCGATATATATCACCGCTTTCCGTAAGAGGCACACCACTGACAAACTCTTACAGAAACTGAGGGACATCATCGCACAGTGGCTTACCCCAATTAGAATCTGCTGGGGATTTGTGATATCGGACAATGCCACCAATATTGTGCGTGCATTACATCTGGACAAATTCCAGCATGTCCCATGCTTTGCACATACAATTAATTTGGTGGTGCAGAATTTTTTTGAAAAATGACATAGGCGTGCCGAAGATGCTGTCGGTGGCCAAAAAAACTGCGGGCCACTTTTGACATTCAGCCACAACGTGCCGAAGACTGGAGTGCCAGCAAACACTCCTGAACCTGCCCTGCCATCACCTGAAGCAAGAGGTAGTAACGAGGTGGAATTCAACACTCTATATGCTTCAGAGTATGGAGGAGCAGCAAAAAGGCCATTCAAGCCTGCATATCCACCTATGATATTGGCAAAGGAGCGGGAATGCACCTGACTCAAGCACAGTGGAGAATGATTTCCGTCTTGTGCAAGGTTCTCCAACCCTACGAACTTGCCACACGTGAAGTCAGTTCAGACACTGCCAGCTTGAGTCAGGTCATTCCCCTCATCAGGCTTTTGCAGAAGCAGCTGGAGAAATTAAAGGAGGAGCTAAGATGTAGCGATTCCGCTAAGTATGTGGGACTTGTGGATGGAGCACTTCATTCGCTTTGCCAGGATTCAAGGGTGGTCAACCTGTTAAAATCAGAGCACTACATTTTGGCCACCGTGCTCAATCCTAGGTTTAAAGCCTACATTGTATCTCTCTTTCCAGGAAACACAAGTCTGCAGAGGTTCAATAACCTGCTGGTGAGAAAATTGTCAACTCAAGCGGAACGTGAGCCGTCAACAGCTCCTCCTTCACTTTCTCCTGCAACTGGGGCTGCAAGGAAAAGGATACGTTTTCCTAGCCTACCCGCTGGTGGTGATGCAGGGCAGTCAGGAGCGAGTGCTGTCATTTCTGGTCCAGACTGACGGACCTGCCAACGATTACTGACATGTCTACTGTCACTGCACATGATTCTGTCACCTTTGGAAAAATGGTGGAGGATGATATGAGTGACAGCATCCAAGTAGGCTTGTCGGACAGTCCGTATGTATACTGGCAGGAAAAAAAGGCAATTTGGATGCCCTTGCACAAACTGGCTTTATTTTACCTAAGATGCCCCCCTTCCAGTGTGTACTCCGAAAGAGTGTTTAGTATAGCCGGTAACCTTGTCATCGATCAGCATAGGAGGTTACTGCAACAAAATGTGGATAAGATAATGTTCATCAAACCTGAGTTATAAATTCTTCCGGAAAGACCTTTACCAGCAAATGCCCCCAGAAAGTACACAGGGACCTGTAATGGTGGATTCCAGTGGGGACAAATTAATACTCTATGAGGAAGAGGATGTACACACTGAAAGGGGAGAGGAATCAGAGAATGAGGATGAGGTCGACATCTTGCCTCTGTAGAGCCAGTTTGTGCAAGGAGAGATTGATTGCTTCTTTTTCGGTGGTGGCCCAAACAAACCAGTCATTTCAGCCACAGTCGTGTAGCAGACCCTGAAATTATTGGTTTGTTAAAGTTTGCATGTCCTGTTTATACAACATAAGGGTGGGAGGGCCCAAGGACAATTCCATTTTGCAACTCTTTTTGTATCATGTGCTGTTTGGGGACTAGGGGTACTGCCATATAAATCCAGGGGTACTGCCGTATAAGTCCAGTCCAGTGGTGCTGTCTTGTGCTGCCATAAGTCCAGTGGTGGTGTCCTGTGCTGTATATTATTTACTCCAAATAAAAGGGTTATATACATTACTTATATTATTACCCAAATCATTTTTACAAGGTTTGCCCTGTGTGGTGTAGGGGTATGCTCGCCTGTGCTTTATATTATTATAATAGCTTCAAATAGAAGGGTTATTATTATCCAAATTAATTTTACAGGCTTTGCCGTGTGTGTGGGTGTGTGTGTGTGGTTTAGGGGTAAGCTCTCCTGTGCCACCAATATTGTGCATGTATTACATCTGGGCAAATTCCAGCACGTCCCATGTTGTTTGTGCCACACACTTGTGTCGCTTAACTTAGTCATACAGCTACCGCATTGCACCTCTTTTTCTTCTTTGCATGATGTGCTGTTTGGGGCCTAGTTTTTTTAAGTGCCATCCTGTTTGCCATTGCAGTGCCACTCCTAGATGGGCCAGGTGCTTGTGATGCACACTTGTGTCGCTTAGCTTAGCCATCCAGCTACCTCATTGCACCTCCTTTTTCTCTTTCCATCATGTGCTGTTTGGGGCCTATTTTTTAAATCTGCCATCTTGTCTGCCACTGCAGTGCCACTCCTAAATTTAGCACAGCTACGATCAACTCGGAATGACCCCCAATATTGTGAGGTGTGAGCAGAGGCGTAACTAGGGTTTTTGGAGCCCAGGGCAAGATCAATAATGGCGCCCCCCCAAAAAAAAAAAAAACTACAAAAGGAAACTATGTGCGCACACCACTGGCACGCACTGAAAAAAATGGCCACTGTGTATAAAGATGTCAGGATGTGTATGTATATATGGAGGTGCAGTGGTTGAAGTGTAAATTTTTAAGTGGGGGTATGGAAAGGTGAAGGATGCAATTATGCGCGCACCGAAGGCGCGTGCGCGCTCCGGAAAAGGGGGCATGGCCACTCTAAAGGGGACGTGTGCTTCAGTGTAGTAGGACCCCTTATACCAGGCATGTCCAACCTGCGGCCCTCCAGCTGTTGAGAAACTACACATCCCAGCATGCCCTGACACAGCTTTAGCATTCTCTGACAGCAAAAGAGTGTCAGGGCATGCTGGGATATGTAGTTTCACAACAGCTGGAGGGCCGCAGGTTGGACATGCCTGCCTTATACTATCTAGTACTGGTGCCCCTTTAACATTATAGCACACGGTATGATCCGAAATTCACATACTAGCACACGGTATGAGCTGAAATTCACATTGTACCACACGGTATGAGCCAAAATTCACATTATACCACACGGTATGAGCCAAAATTCACATACTAGCACACGGTATGAGCTGAAATTCTCATTATACCACCCGGTATGAGCCGAAATTCACATTATACCACACGGTATGAGCCGAAATTCCCATACTAGTACACGGTATGAGCTGAAATTCACATTATACCACATGGTATGAGCCGAAATTCACATACTAGCACACGGTATGAGCCGAAATTCACATTATACCACACGGTATGAGCTGAAATTCACATTATACCACACGGTATGAGCCGAAATTCACATACTAGCACACGGTATGAGCTGAAATTCCCATTATACCACCCGGTATGAGCCGAAATTCACATTATACCACACGGTATGAGCCGAAATTCCCATACTAGTACACGGTATGAGCTGAAATTCACATTATACCACATGGTATGAGCCGAAATTCACATACTAGCACACGGTATGAGCCGAAATTCACATTACACCACACGGTATGAGCCAAAATTCCAAAATTCACATACTAGCACACGGTATGAGCTGAAATTCATATTATACCACGCGGTATGAGCCGAAATTCACATACTAGCACATGGTATGAGCCGAAATTCACATTACACCACATGGTATGAGCCGAAATTCACATACTAGCACACGGTATGAGCCGAAATTCACATTATACCACACGGTATGAGCCAAAAGTCACATTATAGCACATAGAATGAGCCGAAATACACATTATAGAGTGAGGGGATCCTACCTCCTTAATTAACAAGGCCCGCGGGGCACTGCGGTGAGGGGAGTCTACCCCCTTAATTAACTAATCCTGCGGGGCACTGTGGTGAGGGGAGCCTACCCCCTCAATTGACTAATTGCAGAGTTTTGCAGCGGAAGTGTTACAGCGATTTCTCACCCCAAGCTGGGGCGCTTCTGCCACCTAGGACACTCCACGTCTTCGGCGCCACCCGGGATGCAGAGCACCGCACCGGGAATGCACCCTTTTCAGTGTGGTCTGCTGCGCTCCGAAGGGGGGTCTTCTCTCCAGCTGCAGGATCCCGATCTGCGCCATCCTCCCCGCTGTTCCGCGCCGTCTTTTTTAAGCCAGCCGGGTTCGTCTATGGGTCCTTGCTCTGGTAAGCGGGTGTCCTCCGCGATGCTGGTGCTCCCGTCGTTGGTCAGTCTCCTCCCTTGCTGCAGGGTCCCGGTCCGCTGAAGGTTGGATGTCCTTCCCCGGTCCTGCGGCTGGCTGGATTCCTCTTCTGCGGCGTCTTCTCCACTCAGCACGGATGGCTCTGGTCGCTCCGGTGACAGGCGCAGGCAGCTCCTCCCTGGCGTTGGTCCTCTCCTGGTCCTGCGGCACGCTCCCTCGCATCTCTTCAGCCGGTGCGCAGGTCTCCGTTCCCAGGGTGCACAGCCAACTCCCTCTTCCAGGGTGAGTCCTCCAGGACCTCTGGGCTCCTTCCTACATGCTGCTGTCTGCACACTGCTAATTTAAAAAAAATAATATATATATGTATATATATAAATATATATATATATATATATATATATACTTCCGGGTCTGTGGAGGAGTGCTGGTATGCCATAGCGCAGTATACCAGCCCACTTCGACCACTGTGTACATATAATATATATATACAATACATACATGGAAAACACACACATACACAATTATACACAGACACACTGAACATATACACACATAAATATACACACAGGTAGAAGACATACACACAAACATGTAGACAAACACACACTTACACTGACACTGACACCTGAACGAGGGTGAGGTATGCTGCAGGAGATCACTGGCAGTGCTGTGCTGACTGGTGGCTCGGGCAGGACCAGGGGAATGCTCATCGCTAGGCTCTGCCCCCTCACGGCCGTTTGCCGTGATTTGCGGGTCAGTGGGAGAAGGGGCGGAGCCAATATGACACCCTTCAATGAGAAACGTCATGTTGGCTCCACCACTCACCGACCCGCGAATCGCGGCATAAAGCCACGAGGGGGCGGGGCTACAATCGCTGGCTGATGCCTGCACACTGACGCGGCTGTGGGCGCATGGGGCGAGCAGGTCATGCAGGTGCTGGTGGCGCCCCCCTCTGCTGGGGCTGCCACGGCGCTGCTCGCCCTGTGCTTGTTACGCCTCTGGGTGTGAGGTGTTCAGAATAACTGGAAATCAGTGTAAATGTATGCTATTGAACTTAATAATACCGTAGTATCAAAATTACCCCCAAATTATGTGATTTTAGCTGTTTTTATGGGGTTTTTTTTTTTCAAAAATCATCTAGATCCAAAACCAAAACACGAAAGGGTGGTTTTGGCAAAACCAATCCAGATCCAAAACACGAGCATGGAACTAGAACCAAAACCAAAACACAAAACATGCACATTGCCCACCGCATATCTTTAGTAAGCACCTTATGAGTAATTCTACTCATATATATCTTGCCGCTTCAAATCATCCTATTGGTTGATGCATCAGAACATATTTTGTTTTTAAAGCTTTGCAGCATGTTGGATGCTAAGATTATTTTATGACAGGAATTAATAAAAGATACATTTTCTTAATTAACAATACAAAGATTGCGCCCAATCAAGAGTCTTCTTTTCCTTCTCTACACGTAACTTTTTCTGACTGGGTGCACTGCCAAATGGACTTATTTAGCTAATTGATTTAGCAACATGAATTGTCCACTTCTTGGTCTCTTCTAATACTGTATTCAAATTCATATAGGCCGGTGCAGAATCACAACCATTCTCAATATTAATAATTATTAAGACTTTCAATTAAATAAAATATATGTTTGCAAATCATCCTATATAATAAAACGCTAACACTGCTCCTCACCTCTTAGGGGGGAATTCTAGATAGTGCCCAATGGAGTAATTCAAGTGCTGCCCTGTTTGGGCGTGCATAGCCTCCGGTGCTGACATTATTGTTATGCTGTTCTGTAATGTTGACGGGCTGGTAACTTGTACTTTTATACAGGGGCATTTAAAGAGAGGAGGAGGCCCAGGTGCAGTCTCCTCCATTCGGGCCCCCTCCTCTCTGCCAGCAGTGCTAAGGGTCTGAGCACTAGAGCGCTCAGACTCTACTGCGCATGTGCAGATCTCTGGGAAAATGGCGCGGCGGCCATTTTCCCTGAGATTTCTCTACTGCACATGCACAGAACTCCGTGAAAATGGCCGCTGGGCCATTTTCACTGAGTTTTTACACCGCCGTGGATGTCACTGCGGGACTCCGGAGGGGTGAGTATTCATAAAATGGGTGTATCATGTGCGTGGGGGCCCCTTCTGGACTCAGGGGCCCGTGTGCACCACACACACTGCACCCATTATAGAAATGCCAGTGCTTTTATATTTACTCACTTAACATCCTTTCTATCCCTAACTGTTTGATAGCGCGTACTTTAGGTATTTATATCATAGGTGCAATGTGTGTGACGCACACACATGTGTAATTCTCACCTTTCCGGAGTCCGGCGACTGGTGCTGCAGAAGCCACAGCAAAAAAATCACTCCCAAATTGGCCACAGAACATGCACAATGGATAATTAGTCTCTGGACCATAGCTGGCGCCATGTTTCTGGAACCGAACCTACAGTGCCTTGAAAAAGAGGGGGCCCACCAAGAGTCTGCACACAGGCCCCCTCCTCTCCGAAAAATCCCCTAGCACATATGTATGTCTAGTATGTAGAATATGGTTTGTATGGCTTGCATTTTTTCCTTTTCCACAGATGTAAGTGAAATATTGAAAAACTATGCACCAAAAATTGAAAAAACAAACAAAAATTATTTCAATGAATATTGAACCACCATTAACCACATGCAGAAGTGAGCAAGGCATATTATTTATGTAAGGAGGGTATCCATTTACAGTTGAAACAACATCGGGAGTGAGAAACAACGTTTTCTGATGTTTCGCCTGTTTTTTTTTTTGCAGGCTATCCTATTAGATTGCCTGTAAAAAAATACATTATCTCCCAAAAACACACAGGTTCAGTAGAACATGTGTGTGTTTTCGGTAGAAATATCCCTGCTTTTGCAAGAAAATGGGTGTTTCTGGTGATTTTGTTTTGCCTAAAGCAGGCAAAACAAAATCCCTGATAACCATGGATACCTGCAATGTCCCTTGCCTGCCGCAGCAGCAGGAGGCTGGGACAAAAGAGAGGGCGCCACGGCTTGGGAGCTGGCACTCAGCGCTGTGACCTCTGGTGGAAAGCCAGGGCAGAACCGTGACCCGCATTAGCCATCTTCCCTCGGCAGTGGTCACATGACGGGAGAGCGGTTATGTGACCGGGAGAGCTGGAGGGTAACCCTTGCCCTGGGAGCTGTCAAGAGCCGGCACCCAATGCTGCAACAGGTAACTCCCAATAAGCCGCCGCTCATGCCAGCTTACAGGGGCTAATAGGTTAGCTCCTGGCAGGACAATTAGAAAATTTGTAAATTACTAGGAATGAGCAAGTTCGGTTATCTGACAGGAAAATTCCATCTTGCACCTATTTTCTTTGCATTATGTACTCTTTGAAACATTTTTGGGCATAGTTTGTAAAACTGCCTTCCTGTCTGCCACTGCAGTGACACTCCTAGATGTGCCACGTGTTTGTGCTGCCCACTTCTGTCGGTAAGCTTAGTCATCCAGATACCTCGGTGCAACCTTTTGGCCTAAAAACAATATTGTGAGCTGTGAGGTGTCCAGAACAGACTGGAAATGAGTGGAAATTAATGTTTTCGAGGTTAATAATACTGTGGTGGTAAAAACACCCCTCAATTTTGTTATTTTAGCTGTTTTTATGATTTTTTCAAAAATCCAGATCCAAAACAAAAAACCCGCGAGGATGGTTTTGGCAAAACCAATCAAGATCCAAAATACGACGGAGATCCAGATTTATTTATTTTTTAAACTGAAAAATGTCCCGGTACCCCCCCCCCCCCCCCCCCTTCCATATATTACTGTGGCTAATCCCCTTAAGACTTTGTTTTCAATAAAATGTATGTTTGCAAATCATACTTATATATTTACTCACTTAACATTCTTACAATTTAACCTTTTTTACACAGATTCAGAGTCAGTTGCACACATACATATAAATGCCACAAGACCCAGACTGCAGCTTATGCTAACAATGTAGTTTTGTCGCTTTTAGTTGTTGTTATGTGAATAAGAAGAGAGTGAAAAAGACACATAGCTGAGTCGCATGCAACCTGGCATGATGAACAGACCTATTTGACATGACTTGAGGCAGGGATTATAAGTACACACTGTATGCGTTAAGGGGGTACACATGGAGAGATCCGTGCTTAATTTCTAAGCAATCTGACTAGATTGCTTAGAATTTAAGCACGTATCTCTCCGTTTGTATGGCCCATAGTGATAGCGATGCGTGGTCACGCGCTTTGCTGACACTGACTCTAGATTGGCCTGCATGCTGGGTCAATCTAAACAGATTGCTCACTTCACTGCTGGGTAAAGTGAGCACGCACCCCCCCCCCCCCCTCTGCTCAGCACACATCACGCTGTGTGGTGAGCAGGGGAGAGATCTATGCTAGTTTGTGCTAGATTGCTCAGCAAACATCCCTGTACACATTGATACGTATGCACGGCCCTTAAATTCTAACCAAACTATTGTATTTATATATTTAATTCATACAATCTGACTTTTTTGTAGCACATTGGTATAATTATCTACTTATGCTGCAGGTCAATGGACTACAATTAAACAAGCTCATACTCAGGGCCTATGATATGGGCAGAACCGATAGTTTTTGCTGTACAAACAGTAGGGAAGTGCATGCAAAATACACTACTATGTGAAGTCCACTGTTTAGTAAATTGTCAGTTGCAATGATTTCCTCAAATTTTTAATATGCTGAATTTTACAGTTTAGTGTAATTTTTTGGCTACTATTATTGCCAGATCTTCATTTATTTAAAAAAAGAAGAAAAGAAAAAACAAAATCATAATAAACATCATCAAAAGAAAACATTACAGCTATGTTTTAAGTGAAATCTGAATACGCATGACCCTGGTTCTTGGCTTTTTTACTGGGGGGAGATTTATCAAAGTTTGGAGTTAGATAAAGAGCAGAGAGATAAAGTATTATAGAATCAGCTCCCTATTGTTCTTTTTCCTACACACATTTCCTACATGAATATACTTTGTTTACGTTTTTATTTGCAAGTGTTTTGTATTATAATACTATTAGTTGTTATTGGTTGATATAGTGGTTACAGGTTGTTTACAGGTTGACATACTGTAATCCTAGTCTATTGATAGGATTGCCTATTGTTTCGACCTGTGAATATTCTAATACCCTTACTTGATATATTTTGGTCAAACGTGATCAGGTCAGAATGCTGGCATTCGGGATCGCGGCAGTCACAATACCGACACCAGAATCCTGAAACTGCTCAGAATACTGACGCCGGGATGGATCTAAATGCTGATGCCAGGATCCAGAACGCTGGGATACCGAACAAAGGATTGCCGGGACTCCAGATTAGTAAGACAAATGTAACTAATTCAAGAATTTGTAAGTCACATGCTCTCTTATTATTTGTTGAGCATTAACCACATGTGAATATTTCTGAGTTAATTGTCCTGCTTCCAATTTGAAAGAATTCTGTATTAACTTGCTCAGAATACCGACACTGGGATCCTGACATGGATCAAAATGCAGAGAGCAGGATCCAGAACTCTGGGTTCCCGAACAAAGGACTGCCGGGATGCCAGATTGGTAAGCCATGGAGGGGAGGTTAGGTTTAAGTTGTGGGAGGGGGGTAGGGTTAGGCTTTGGGGGGGGGGGGTTGGTAGGTTTAGGCTGTGGGAAGGGAGGGTTAGGGTTAGGCACCTTAGGAGAGGGTTAGGCTTAGGCTGTTGGGAGGAAGGGTTAGGCACCCCGGGAATGGGTTAGACTATGGGGGAGGGGGTGTTATGTTTAAACTGCGGAGAGGTTAGAGTTAGGCACCACTGGGGTAGGTTACGGTTAGGCTGTGGGGAGGCGGGATTAGGATGAGGCTGCCGGCAAGGAGGGTCAGGGAGGTTGGAGTTTAGGAGTATTATACTTACCAAGTAGGTGTCAGGAACCTAATTGTCAGGATGCCTCTGTCAGTACTCTGACTGCTGGCATCCCAAGTACTGGGATCCCGACACTATCCCGGTCAAACTGCCATTTCACACTTAATCACAAATTGTTGTAGTGTCAAATATGAATGCTATTCTTTCTCACACCTTAGGTATTCTTTTACATTTTTTAAATATTTCGTTATTTTTTAATTTCCAATAATCACTTATACCTTGAACAAATGTAACTAATTAAAAAATTAGAATGTCATATGCTCTCTTGGGCCTAACTCAGACCTGATCGTTGCTGTGCATTTTCGCACAGCAGTGATCAGGTTTGAACTGCACATGCACCTCCGCCATTTACGGGGCGTGGTCCGGGCAACACTGGCATGCCCAGATCAATGGTGGGGCAGGCTGCGGCAACTGCGTGACATTACATGCAGCCGCTTTGACCGTCACAGCGACGAGTAGCTCCTGCCAGCGCACATGAGTTGTGCTGGCAGGGAGCTACTCCTAAAGTACAAATGCATTGCTGCTGTGTGATGCTTTTGTACTTGTGTGTGGGGTGGGGCCTGACATGCGGGGCGTACTAGCCCTGAGCTGGGCATTCCCCCGCATGTCTGTGTGACTGATCATAGATGTGCTAAATTTAGCACATATTTGATCAGGTCTGAATTAGACCCATTATTTGTTGAACTTTAACCACATGTGAATATTTCTGACTTAATTGTCCTGCTTCCAATTAGAAAGAGTTCTATATTAACTAAGGAATGTTTCTTTCACTCAACTGAAATTTTCCTTTGCCATTTAAAAAGTACTTTGCTTACTCCCTAACATGGCAATAAAGAGTAATGTTGATCTTGGTTTCACTGCAATCACATTGCATTTCCTTGCTGATTGCCGATTAATGCATAATTTACCAGGTGCTGAACAGGAAATTTGCATTTGATGGCAAATATTTTGCACTTTCTACATATAATTATAGTAGTTTTAGGCTGCTTTTGTTTTTGTACGATGTTTACAATTGATATTTCTCTTCTGAATCTCTAAAGACAAGCTTGTAAACATTTATCATAACCCTGACTTACAGTAATTTAAGAAAATAACTTCCCTATATAGAAAAGGTTTTTGCACATTTGCCATTACCAGGTACTATACTCCGTTTCCATTCCACAGTTATTATACCCAGATATTTTTGTTATTATTATTATTATTATTATTATCAGGGGCATGCGGTGAGGTAAATGGCTGAGGAGGCATTGAATCATACCAGAGCCAGAGTTACACACAATATGTGATCCAAATGGTGCATATGGGCTTTATGCAAAGGTGTAGAAATTTAGTAAGTTTTGATCAGAGAAGTGTGAAAAAGGTAGGTAGGTGAAACACTACTTTTTACTTTTTACTCCAGAGTTTTGACTATAAAAATTATTAGACTAACACAAAGAAGTTAATTTTAACATATTATTTGTATTTTTCGTATAGTTTATACAGTTAAAACTCTAGCTCAAACGTTAGTATGACAGGAAAGGCTCTGCATCACCTGCCTCACCATACCGCACACCACTTCTTATTATTAATAATAATAATAATAATAATAATAATAATAATAGTGATTCAGTGGCATAAAATGTCTGTAATCTTCAGCCAGTAGTCATAATCAACTATGTCATTACCAAATATGTAATTACAATTTTAAATGACATGCCCTTTGAACAATATATGATTTGGGATTGGACTTGCCTGAAAAGATCAAGTCTATCTTGGATGTCATGTGTAGTTAAATAGTGAATAACTTGATTAAATAAATCTGTTTGGAAATTGTATTTATCAGAAATATACTGTGATACAGGCCCAAAGCAGATTTGCTACCGCTGTACTTAGGTAGATAATAGGAAAAGGTGCCCCTTCCACCTAAACAGAGCCTCGGGGACTGCTACTTTCATCCATTATTGCTAGAGCTTTGCTGGTTCTGAAATAACCAACATCAAATGGAAGAGGAGGTTACGTGTGAGAATAAGTACCAATCACAAGCTACAAACTAGCTTGTGATTGGTCTTCTCATTCAGATATCTGTCTGGTCTTCATCTGGGACCTGGGACAAAATTAACTAAAGTTCGATTTTGGTGATTCAAGGGATTTGACATTCTGTTTCAATTCAATTTTCATTAGATTTAGGTTGAAAAGATTTACTTAAGCCCAAATCATATGTTACAGTTAATCGATTCTAAAGGCAGATTCAACTCATATACCAATAGAAATCGAATTTCTGAAAAACATTGATGTTTTCCCATAGACCAGTATGAAATCACCTAATTTACTAAAGTTCGATTTGAAGTTGAACTCTAAATCAAACTCCAAATCGAACATCAAATCCCAAAATGTTTAGAATGACCTTAGACATTCAAATATGGCTTCTAAACCCATTCTAATGATAGGAAATTTATAGTGATGACTTAAGTACCCCAAAACATATAGGGAACTGTGGAAGTAACAATAATGGATGCCCAAGGTTATGGTATGTTGTGCACCTACAATGCATCCAGAAAGTATTCTCAGCGCTTCACTTTTTCCACATTTTGTTATATTACAACCTTATTCTAAACTTTTCACTTAAAATTCTACACACAATACCCTATAATGACAATGTGAAAAAAGTATTTTTGAGATTTTTTCAAATTGATTAAAAATAAAATTCTAAGAAATCACATGTGCATTACTATTCACAGCTTCAAGACAACTCTGTAAATGTCATTGAGTGGCCCAGCCAGAGCCCAGACTTGAATCCGATTGAACATCTCTGGAGAGATCTGAAAATAGCTGTGAACCGACGCTTCCCATCCAACCTTATGGAGCTTGAGAGGAGCTGCAAAGAGGAATGGGCAAAACTGCCCAAAGATAGGTGTGCCAAGCTTGTGTAATCATATTCAAAAAGACTCGAGTCTGTAATTGCTGTCAAAGGTGCATCAACATAGTAATGAGCAAAGGCTGTGAATACTTATGTACATGTGATCTCTTAGTTTTAAATTTTTAATATATTTGCAAAAATCTCAAAAACACTTTTTTTCACATTGTCATTATGGGGTATTGTGTGTAGAATTTTGATGGAAAAAATTAATTTATTCCAGTTTAGAATAAGGCTGTAACATAACAATATGTGGAAAAAGTGAAGCTGTGAATACTTTCCAGATGCACTGTACCTACACAATGCAATTCACCACTTGACTAAAATAACCCTGGAGGAACAATCAGAGCACCATCCGCAGCTTAATGAGTTGAATAGAGCAAATATTTATACATATATACATCAAACCTATTGTATTATTGTGCAATAGATAGCACCAGAGCACAATATTGGGCAATTTGGCTGAAATATTTATTGAAATTTAAAAACATGAGTGAAGTAATTGGCTATCCTGATTTAGCCCATGATGCCTACATCCTCAGCAATTCATCCCTGTCTGCAAAAAAACTTGTTGCCCAAATGCCAGAGGGATGGCTGTTGTGTAAGATATCAGTATGTGCTAATAAAGAAACTAATAGTAAATGTATATTTATTCTAATTTGTTCCCCTCCCACCCAAAAAGGTTATTTAGGCTATGGCTGTTGCTCTTGGCTTCTGACTCCATTGTTAAATTCACAAACTCCTGCTGAGCATAAGTATAAAGAGGTACATATAGCCATCCAATCTATGGCGGTAATTCCAAGTTGATCGCAGCAGGATTTTTGTTAGCAATTGGGCAAAGCCATGTGCACTGCAGGGGAGGCAGATATAGCATGTGCAGAGAGAGTTAGATTTGGGTGGGGTGTGTTCAATCTGCAATCTAATTTGCAGTGTAAAAATAAAGCAGACAGTATTTACCCTGCACAGAAACAAAATAACCCACCCAAATCTAACTCTTTCTGCACATGTTAAATCTGCCTCCCCTGCAGTGCACATGGTTTTGCCCAATTGCTAAAAAAATATCCTGCTGCGATCAACTTGGAATTAACCCTTATGACAGAATGCATCTTTGTTTAAAAAAGAAAAAAAATATTCGAAAGGCATATTTTTATATAATTTTGCAAAAATGTTCGACATTGTGCTCTGCTGCCATCTATTGTATAATCATGACAACAAAATATGCAACAAACAGGGAACAGGAAGAGGTTTTTTGACCAAAAACTGACTATGTGACACACATAAAGTTGAGGGTAGCTTATACCCAACTATATAATCTGTATTTTTTTTAAATATATATATTTTTTTAAATCATCAGTTATGTTTTCATGTGTAAAACAGTGTAAAAAGAGATCTTCTCCTTTAATGAGTGCACATGTGATACATTTGGACCAATAGGAAACAATGAAGGAGTTCTATTTGATTTTACATTCGATTTTGCTGGGGATTTCAATGGTGATATGAGATTCGATTTATGATGGGATTT